>NW_024115998.1:0-87046 GCF_003073215.2 Triticum urartu | reverse complement strand
AGTGCGGATTGCCTACACAGTGAGGAACATGATAGCCCTGAGGAATTTGATACTCAAAATTGCGACCGTTGATGTGCTATGCGCCAGCTGTCCCAAAATATCTACCCACCTAACGGTCATATCATGAAGGGCATTTATGTCTTATCATGTCGGACTGCTCCCTAGGCTATAAATAGCCGCCCCCTACAACCACTAGCCGGTTGGCTGCTCCGAGAGAAACTGACACTTGTCATTTGAGAGCATCCCATCCTCCGAGGACTTTGAGCGAAAATCATCAAGTGAGGAAAACCCAAACCCAAACACCTACAAACCCCAAGTGATTGAGCATCACTGAAGAGATTGATCCTGCGTTGATCCGACGCTTGTTACCTTTGAAGACTGTGCTTCTTCCAGACGGTTAGGCGTCAAGGTCTAGAGCATCCAAGAGGAATTGTGGATCGCCCAGTGACCAAGTTTGTGAAGGTTCGGAAGTCACCTGAAGACTTATCACGAGTGATTGGGCGAGGTCTGTGTGACCTTATCTCAAGGGGAATACGGTGAGGACTAAGTGTCCTGGACTGCGTGTTCAGGACTGGGTGTCCGGGACTGTGTGTCCTCAGGTTTAAATACCTAGCCGCCCTAACCAGACGTACAACTGTCACAGCAGTTGGAACTGGTCTACCAAATCATTGTCTTCACCAAGCCAACTGGTTCTATTTCCTCAACTCTTTCATTTCCTCATAACTATGTTGTGCACTTGTTCATATCTGTGTTTGAAGACTTTGACTGAAGACTTTCTCAATTTCCTCAGTTTAATTTCTTCAGTCTGTTTGACTTCATCCTGTGCTATCCTGTGCTTACGCTTTCAGTACTCTGTGCTTATCTTCATTTCATCATGATGACTATGCTTGTGTTCTGTTATGTTTACTTTTGAGTACTTATTTCGCTGCTAGTAGTTCTTCGCTAAGAAATTTCCTCACCTGTAAATTCCTCAGTGAAGAATTCATAAAAATCGCCTATTCACCCCCCTCTAGTCGATATAACACACTTTCAATTGGTATCAGAGCAAGGCGTTCCCTTGTTCTGTGTGATTTTGGTTTAACCGCCTGGAGTTTTAGTTATGTCGACCGCAGGTATGAAGAAAGTGGCATGCCCCATCTTTGACGGTCATGATTATCCCAAGTGGAAGGCCATGATGAGGAAGTGCCTCATGGCAATGAACAGCGAGCTGTAGACCGTCACTGAGATTGGTCTTACCGATCTATGCAAGATGACGGACACTGATGATATTCGCAAGTACACTCGACTTGACATCATGGCGAAGGATATCATCTGTTCCTGCCTATCCAGAGATGAATTCAGGCGCATTATGCATCTTTGCAATGCGAAGCTTATCTGGGACCGAATCTCTGACGTCTATGAAGGTCATCGAACTTGTCATGATCCCTGGTTTAAGGATTTCAAGGAATCACTCAAAACGATGACTTTCAAACCTGAACCATCATCTTCTGCACCATGCCTCATGGCAAAGGGTGCCAAGGTAACCGAATGTTCCTCATACGAGTCTAGTGATGATGAATCTGATGATGATTTTGGTCCTAGCTATACAAAGCTTGTTTGTATTGCCACTAAACAACAAAAGGCCTTGGAAAAGGTTCAAAACATGCTAGACAAGAGCGATGATATGTTGGGTGAAGAAATGGATCGCACTAAAACCTTGACTGAAAATCTTCAGAGACTTCAGTCTAAGTTTGACAACCTTCAAAGTCATCATAACACTCTCTTATCTGACCATGAGAAGCTTTCTTATGAATTTCTTCAAAGAAAGCAAGATCTTGAAAAGCTAAGAGTGAGTTATGACGATCTTCAGAAGGAGCGTGATTCATTACTAGCTCAACAAATCAGCGCTTCTCAGGAAGAATTTGTTCCTCCATGCTTGAAGTGCATTGAACGTGAATCTGCTAATTCTTCACCTGAATGTTCAAATGCTGTTAATGTTTCAAATTCTTCATCCGCCTCTGCTATCACTAATTCCTCATCTGAGGACATTGCTAGTATCACTGACGATGCAGGGCTGAAGGAATTGTACTTGACAGGCATGTACAAAAGCCTCAAAGGGCATCAGACCCTTTGTGATGTGCTTAAAAAGCAGATCCTAAACAGGAACCCTAGGAAAGAGGGTATTGCCTTTGAGAGGAAACTCAATGCTGATGGTACATATTGGAAGCCTGAGCAATACCCCAAAACCTCATGGGTTGCTGCAAAGGGACCTCTAGTTGATCCATCTAACTTATCTGGCTTTGCATGTGAATCTCCTCATTCTGATGATGAGTCATTTGACTCCAACTATAAACTGTTCAAAAATCAGAATGGTGAAGTATTTGCTAGATATGTTGGCACTAACTACAGGAACGGTCCTCCTATAAAGAAAATCTGGGTTCCCAAAAGGTGCCTTGAAAGTCTTCAGGTGAATGTCCTCAGGACACCACCTGTGAAGAATAGGAACCCCAGATCAAATTCTTCATATGGACCTAATTTCTCAAAAGGATCAAAGTCCTCACATGAATATCATCATGCTAACAACTCTGTTTCGCAGGGAAAAGCTAAAGGCTATGAATATGAGCATTATTCTTCTAATCATTATGTTCATAAGCCCTCGAAGAATTTCTCTGCTTATTCATATTCTTATCCTAACCCCTCTTATGTGAAACGAAATGGACTGTCTTCTATGCCACCTTTCTCGTATGGAGCTCGCAGAGTGATGAACTCTTTGCCACCCCTTCAGATGTGGGTGGTGAAGAAAAAGAACTGAGTGTGCCTGATAGGACGCAGGCTAACCATGAAGAAATGAAAACTTTCATTTCTCACATCCTCATACTATTTTATCTGTTCTATTGCTTGATGAAATTGATCCGATGAATTGATGTCATATTCTTCACTGATGAAGTATATGAGTTCGTAAGCTGCACTAATTCATCTGCAGGATGATCAACCCAAAGCCACTGAGTGGGTCCTCGATAGTGGATGTACAAATCACATGACTGGTGACAAGAATATATTGATGGATGCTCCATTATCTCCATCGCATCTGAAGCATATCATCTTTGCTGACAAAGGAAAAAGTCAGGTATTGGGTCTAGGTAAGGTTGCGATCACAAAGGATCGACACATGCACAAAGTCATGCTTGTCGATTCCTTAGGATACAACCTCATGTCTGTCTCAATGCTTTGCGATCTTGATATGGTTGTTGTCTTTGGCAAGTACCGTTGTGTTGTGGTTATGGAAGCTGACAATTCCAAAGTCTTCGAAGGCTTTAGGAGAGGAGACCTGCATATTGTTGATTTCTCTACAGGACCACAACCAGCCGTGTGCCTACTTGCAAAAGCTTCAGAAGGCTGGCTCTAGCATCGACGACTTGGTCATGCAGGCATGAGGAATTTGCACACGCTTGCGAAGAAGAAGCATGTCATTGGCATCGAGAATGTCAAATTCCTCAAGGATCACTTATGCGGAGCCTGTGAAGCTGGGAAGATGACAAAGGCTAAGCATCCAGCGAAGACTATCATGACCACCACTGTCGGTGTCAAAACCGGCGGATCTCGGGTAGGGGGTCCCGAACTGTGCGTCTAGGCCGGATGGTAACAGGAGGCAAGGGACACAAAGTTTTACCCAGGTTTGGGCCCTCTCGATGGAGGTAAAACCCTACATCCTGCTTGATTAATATTGATGATATGGGTAGTACAAGAGTAGATCTACCATGAGACCAGAGAGTCTAAACCCTAGAAGCTAGCCTATGGTATGATTGTTGTTGTGTATGTTGTCATACGAACTAAAACCCTCCGGTTTATATAGACACCGGAGAGGGTTAGGGTTACACAAAGTTGGTTACAATGGTAGGAGATCTGTATATCCGTATCGCCAAGCTTGCCTTCCACGCCAAGGAAAGTCCCTTCCGGACACGGGACGAAGTCTTCAATCTTGTATCTTCATAGTCCAGGAGTCCGGCTGAAGGTATAGTCCGGCTATCCGAACACCCCCTAATCCAGGACTCCCTCAGTAGCCCCTGAACCAGGCTTCAATGACGACGAGTCCGGCGCGCAGATTGTCTTCGACATTGCAAGGCGGATTCCTCCTCCAAGTACTTCATAGAAGATTTTGAACACAAAGATAGTGTCCGGCTCTGCAAAATAAGTTTCCACATATTGCCATAGAGAGAATAATATTTACACAAATCTAATCTGCTGACGCATTCCGTAGTGTGACACACCACGACCAAGCCTTTATCCAAGTCGTTTCATTATCCCACCTCAGCGCGTCATGCGAGGCGGTTTCCTTGGCACGTCTTGTTAAAGTAGAGATCGTGTCCCCTTATTCTGGGATTCTCATCAATACGGGCGTGGGTAACCCAACCGCGCCATTGATTACGGCGCTTGGAGATAAGCGAGTTTTACCAGGCTGGTGGGGACATGTAGTTGCGTCCACCCATATAAGGGGATAAGGATCCACCTTTTTACCTACGCCTTCTTCCTCCTTTGCCTATCCATTTTCGCGCACTCGAGCTCTAGCGCCCAAGTCCGCACTCCCCACCTCAACCTTCTCCAGCCATGTCCAGAGCGGGAGGCAAGTGGATGGTCTCCTCCATCACGGAGGGACACATCAAAAAACTGAGGAAGGCCAGATACTTGTCTAACGACATTGCGTACCGGCTTCCCGAAAAGGGGCAGCTCATCCCCACCCCTAGGCCCCATGAGAGGGTGGTGTTCCTCCCCCATTTCCTCCGCGGACTGGGCTTCCCTCTTCACCCATTTGTCCGGGGGCTCATGTTCTACTATGGCCTGGATTTCCACGATCTGGCCCCGAACTTTGTCCTCAACATCTCGGCGTTCATCGTCGTGTGCGAGGCTTTCCTCCGCATCCGCCCCCATTTCGGCCTATGGCTCAAGACTTTCAATGTCAAGCCGAAGGTGGTGCGTGGCAACCAGGCGGAGTGCGGAGGCGCCATGGTGGGCAAGATGCCCAACGTCTTATGGCTCGAGGGCTCCTTTGTGGAGACCCTGAAGGGGTAGCAATCGGGGTGGTTTTACATCACCGAGCCGCGCGACCCCGAATGGGTCGCAGCCCCCGAGTTTCGATCCGGACCCCCTACGCGGCTCACCTCCTGGAAGGAGACGGGCCTGTCGTGTGGTAAAAAAGGCAAGCTGACCGGACTCCAAACATGCGTCCAAACCCTAGTGGACAAGAAGCTCAAACTTGTCAACGTAGTCCAGGTTATGCTCATCCGCCTGGTCCTCCCGTGTCAACAACGGGCTTTCAACCTGTGGGAGTTCGACCCGGCGTGGCACCGAACTCTGAGCAGGCTCTTCGACACGATGTACGAAGATGCCTGGAAGGTGCTTTTCAAGGGCGTCAAGGCCCCCGCATCCGCTACCGAGGATCGCAGATTCAGTACGCAGCGTCACGCTCATGCAGTAAGCTGTTTCTTCCTTTTACAGGGTATCAGTTTTTCATAGTTTGACTCCATGCGGGATCTAAGCTCCCTTACCTTTGTTAGGATTGGCAGGAGACGTCCGGACAGATCAACTGTCCGGCTCCTTTGCCCGAAGGCCCAGCGGACGCTCATTTGGCGAAGCTGCTGGTTCCGGCACCCTATGTGGTGCCGGAGAAGAAGGCCACGAAGAAGGCCATGGGGACTCGAAAAAGTGCCTGGCGCCAGGAGGTGTCGGGTTCATCATCCGGCGGCTCCGAGGCGCATTCCTCCCGTAAAGACGAGGAGGAAGAAGAAGAGACCTCTCCCCCTCCAGCAGGAGGAGAGAAGAAAAGGAAGGCCGCCCCCACTAGGGAGGCCAAGGGGTCCAAGAAGGGGAAAACCCTTCCTCCGGACTACTCCACCGACGCTGACGACGGTGAAGAGGAGTGGCAGCCCAGGGCCAAGCCCCTGGCGAAATCGTAAGTATCCGGATAACAGAGTAAGTCATAGTATTCCTTTATTGCACAACTTTCCCTTATGTCGAATATGTTTATGCAGCCCACCCAAAGACCGGCTCGACGCTTCGTCGATCCGTTCACTGGACTCGTCGGATGTGAATTCACTTCCGGCGGCTACCTCCCCCCGCCCTACGGACGATGCCGAAGTGTTGTCCCAACAGTTTCCAAGCCAGGAGGAGGTGGTCCTGGAGGAGCCGCAAGGCAACCTCTCGGACTCCAGGAGTGAAGGGGATAAAACCCCTCAGGGCTCCAAGTCCGGCTCAAGGCCGGACACCGCTCCGGAACCTTCAAAGGTTCCAGAGTCCGGTGGGCGACCTCCTTCCAAGAGGAGCAAGCCCACCATGCCGGTGAACCCCCGTCCAACCGGGGGCGCCGGACAATCTGTTGGAGGTGCTCGAAGGCGCCTCCATCGACGAGGAGCACCGTACCATTATGAGTGCGGTGGTCTAGAAGGTTCAGTCCGCCAAGAGCGGACTGACTGAAGCTTGTCCTAGCCTTTTAACAGGCTTTGAGGTAAGTAAAGAATGTGTAAATAATATTACCGCATAGACAGTAGCCCCTGATGCTCTGTTTGGCGTTCGGGAAGAAAAGCCGAATAGAGGATCAAATAACATTCGCAGGAGTCTAACAAAAAGGAGTCAATATGCGTATGCAGGCTTCTCTGCTGGCGTCCGCCGCACTGACTGCGGAAGTGGACACGCTGAAGCAGAAGCTCGAGCAGTCCGAGCAAGAACTCGGGCGTGCCAAGAAGCAGCTCGAGGAAAAGGAAGGTAAGAAATACCTTGTTTAAATATATATAAAAAGGTGCAATTGCAAAAAATGACAGGATTATCGTGGCTATTGTAGGGGCCACGTCTGAGGTGGCGACCCTGAAGCAAGCGCTGGTCGAGGCCGAGAAGAGGGCAGCCACAGAGCGCACCGAGCGGGAGAAGTACGAGGCCCAGGTTGGCAAGGTGCAGCAAGAGCTCCAGGTTCTCATGAAAAAACATGAGAGTTTGGAGCTTGACTCAAAGACGCGAGCGTTCGAGCTTGCGGCGGCTATTGAAAATGCCAAATCTGCCAAGGCCGAATCCCAGAAGACCCTCCAGGAGTTGGATGAGGTGAAGAAGATAGCGGCGGGTAAGGCATTCTTTATGGAAAGCAAACACATAAACGTGAGTTACTTGTTACTTACCCGAATCCGGAGCTCTCCAGGAGCGTTCGCAGATCTTCCCCGGAGTGTGTCCGATGCCGCCGCATTCTATCGAGCCGAGGAGGGCAGCTCGACAGAGAAGGTGTTCTGGTCTCAGTATGCTGAGGCCGGACACCCCGTGCCTCTGAGCGACCAGCTGAAGCAACTGGTTGAGCTCCATAAGGCGGCCGAATAGGCCATGAAGGGCCTCATAGTTCGGCTGTGGCCTGGAGAGGCTCTTCTTGGGAGCTATTTCGAGCTGGTGCGGCGGCTGGTGGAGGCCTGTCCAAGGATCAAAGTCATCAAGCGCTCCGTCTGCATTGAAGGTGCCCGTAGGGCCTTTGCCCGTGCTAAGGTGCACTGAGGCAACCTGGATGCTGAGAAGCTTGTGAAGGACGGGCCACCGCCGGGGAAAGAGCATCGTAAGCCCGAGAATTATTATAAGGATGTTCTGAAGGGTGCCCGCCTTGTGGCGGATGAATGTTCTAGGGATGTAATTTTTGAGTGAAACTTGCTCGTTTGTCCTGTGCACTGAAAACTTGTTCATATGTGCTAAGCAATGCTGTTGGAATTTAAAATATTACCTTCTGTGCGACTGTTTATCAATTCTGAGAGATGGCGAGTCGTCGGCTTCTGCCCCCGTGCCGCTAGTGCTGGGGTGTTCGGGGATAAACCTGAGCGCTCTTTTTCCCATGTTTGGGTCCTTCGATGGAGGCGCTCAACCCAACGAACAAGGCAATCGGACTATAATGTGTGAACACTCTCACTTAGCCATAGAATTCTATAATTTTAAATTTCGGCGAAGCCCCTGGTATTCGGAAGACCGAGTTCGGGGCGCTATCCACGCCTTGGCCGGACAGAGCCGACTCCTCGCTCTAAGCGGCATAAGTCTTTAGGGACTCAAAAAAACCTCTCGAACAGCGACCAGCTCTCGCTTCATCATGACAGTCAGTTTTAGCTTTCTCCGCTGAGGTGCTCGACCCAGCTCAACTGGGGCACAATCGCAGTGGTTCTCCTAGTGCTACCTTAGCCGATATAGCGGAACGTAAGGCACCAAAACATAGGAGTCGGGCAAACCCAACTATTGACCCAAGACATGATTCGGAGCCGATGCATATAATGCTATAAGTTCAGGGTGCCGCACTTGTGAAAGTGTTCGGACTTCTCACACCATATTGAGGGGTACTAAAGCCCCTGGCGTATTTTGGTCGTACCAAAGTGTACGGGTGCAACATGTCGTTAAGGAACATATATTTGTATAAAAAAGAGTAATGCAAAAATAGACAGAAGCTATGCATTGTTTATTAAAAAGGGCTGCGATCAAAGCAGAACGATACAAATAATGTGATAAGCAAAAGGTTGTACTATTTTAACATGTCCGTTCCAGGGGCAGGCTGTGGAATGGTATGCAAAACAGGTATACTGCTCGTTATAGAGACCACCTGGGAGTTCCGTAATGCGGCATGGCTTGTCTGCTTCCCTGGTTCTTGCATCATTTGTGTGGCAATTGAACTGCCGAACAGGCCTTCTGAAGAGTGGACTCCTGAAAGTAAGAAAAAATTAAAAAATCGGCAGCCCCTGGTGCGGTTTAAGCCATGTTTTGGACGTGCAGTGATGGTGCCCCTCCCCCTGTACCCATGGTATTTCTGGAGCGTAGTTATGTACGCGAAGTACTGGTGTCGCATTTTTGTGAGGGCTGGGGTTGGAGCCGCATTGCTACGCCTGCTTGGAACGTGCCAGGCGGTCTTGTTGTAGGTTACTCCGGGTGCGCTTAACGGTGTCCGGACGTTTAATGGCCGGACTGGAGAACTGCCTGGAGAGGCTGCTTTGTACTTCCGCTGCAAGGGCCGCCGTGTGTTCCTCCATTCGGAGGGAGCGTTTGGTGTTTACATTGACCATAATTACTCCTCGACGGCCTGGCATCTTGAGCTTAAGGTATGCGTAGTGCGGTGCCGCATTGAACTTGGCGAATGCGGTTCGTCCGAGTAGTGCGTGATAGCCACTGCGGAATGGGACTATGTGGAAGATTAACTCCTCGCTTCAGAAATTATCCGGAGATCCAAAGACCACTTCAAGTGTGACTGAGCCTGTACAGTTGGCCTCTGCACCTGGTATTACGCCTTTAAAGGTCGTTTTGGTGGGCCTGATCCTTGAGGGATCTATGCCCATTTTCCGCACTGTATCCTGGTAAAGCAGGTTCAGGCTACTACCACCGTCCATAAGGACTCTAGTGAGATGAAATCCGTCAATAATTGGGTCTAGAACCAATGCGGCGAATCCGCCATGACGGGTGCTAGTGGGATGGTCCCTTCGATCAAAGGTGATCGGGCAGGAGGACCATGGGTTGAACTTTGGGGCGACTGGCTCTATCGCGTATACATCCCTTAACGCGCGTTTCCGCTCCCTCTTGGGGATGTGGGTTGTGTATATCATGTTCACCGTCCGCACTTGTGGGGGAAAACCCTTCTGTCCACTGTTGTTCGGCGGTCGGGGCTCTTCGTCGGCATCGCTATGCAGCCCCTTGTCTGTATTTTCGGCATTTAACTTGCTTGCCTGCTTGAACACCCAACAATCCCTGTTGGTGTGATTGGCCGGCTTTTCGGGGGTGCCATGTATCCGGCACAAGCGGTCGAGTATTCGGTCCAAACTGGACGGGCCCCTAGGATTTTTTTGAATGGCTTTTTCCGCTGACCGGATTTATAGCCTCTGAATCCGGCATTAACTGCCGTATCCTCAGCGTTGTCGCCGTTAATGCGGCGCTTCTGCTTATTGCGACGCGACCTGCCACTACTGTCCCTGGTATCCGAATTACCAGGGCTCTTGGTCATATTGTTGCTACGAGCAAGCCAGCTGTCTTCTCCCGCGCAAAAGTGGGTCATGAGTGTTGTGAGTGCTGCCATAGATTTCGGCTTTTCCTGTCCAAGGTGCCGGGCAAGGCACTCGTCACGGATATTGTGCTTGAAGGCTGCTAGGGCCTCTGTGTCCGGACAGTCAACTATTTGGTTTTTCTTTGTTAGGAACCGTGTCCAGAATTGCCTGGCCGATTCTTCTGGCTGCTGAATTACGTGGCTTAGGTCATCGGCGTCTGGTGGTCGCACATAAGTGCCCTGGAAATTGTCGAGGAATGCGGCTTCCAGGTCCTCCCAACAACTGATTGATCCTGTTGGCAAGTTGTTAAGCCAATGCCGAGCCGGTCCTTTAAGCTTGAGTGGGAGGTATTTGATGGTGTGGAAATCATCGCCGCGGGCCATGTGGATATGAAGGAGATAATCCTCGATCCATACCGCAGGATCTGTTGTGCCATCATATGATTCGATGTTTACGGGTTTGAAACCCTCGGGGATTTGATGATCCATTACTTCGTCTGTGAAGCATAGTGGGTGTGCGGCGCCTCTGTACTGGGCTATATCACGACGTAGCTCCAATGAGCTTTGTCTACTGTGTTCGGCCCTACCGGATTTGTGTCCGGCGTGACGGTTACCGTCCCGAGTCGTGGGGCGCCCACGCGATCCGTAGATCGATCTTGTTTGCCTTGCCTTGTCCTCCAACATATCTCATAGGTCAGGCGCATTTTCCCATGCCTTGGTACGGGGTGCGGCTTGAGTGGAGGGCCGAGAGGCCTCTCTTTCGCGGCCACGAGGTGGCCGGTCGGCCGTATTAAGTGCTTCCTCCTCTAATTGGGGTAGCAATCTGCGCTTTGGGTAGCTCTTGGAGGGGCGTTCGAGTTTATGCTCTTCGGCCGCAAGGACTTCAGTCCATCTGTAGACTAGCAAATCTTGATCAGCTTTAAGTTGTTGCTGTTTTTTCTTGAGGCTTCTTGCCGTGGCCATAAGCCTGCGTTGAAAATGCTCTTGCTCGACGGGATCCTCTGGCACGACAAATTCGTCGTCATCGAGGCTTGCCTCGTCTTCGGAGGGAGGCATATAATTATCGTCCTCGACCTCTCTGTCTACCGCTCTCTCATGAGGGCTGGTTTCTCCATCCTCCTGTGCTAAATCTTGCTGGAGGGGGTTTTCTTCGACACTCTCCGGAGTATTATTATCTCCCGTGCTGGAATCACCGTATTTGTTTTGGCGGGATTTTGATCGGAGCCGCTGACGCCGGCGCTTTGGCTGTTTCTTGGAGGGGTCATCCTCCGCTGTTCCATCGCCATCTCCTTCTTTTGGGGTGTCCACCATGTATATGTCATATGACGAGGTGGCTTTCCAGGGCCCGATAGGCGCTGGTTCTTCATCGTCTCCTGCATCGGTGTCCATACCGTCGATGTCTTCGGAGTCGAAGTCGAGCATGTCGGTTAGATCATCGACAGTGGCTACAAAGTGGGTGGTGGGTGGGCTTTGAATTTCTTCATCGTCCGTATCCCAACCTTGCTGACCATAGTCCGGCCAGGGCTCTCCTGATAAAGAGAGAGACTTTAGTGTCTTCAGAATATCGCTGAAAGGCGAGTGCTGAAAGATGTCCGCGGCAGTAAACTCCATGATCGACGCCTGATCGAATTCGATCGGCAGGGGCGTGAGGGGTTCGGAGTTCGGAGAGGAGTCCGGCTCCTTGGAGTCATGAGTCCCGCGGAGTGCGGGGCTCGTGTTTGGCTCGATCGCCATTGGGATCGCAGCCCCCGAGGCGGTGTCCAACCACCCATCCTCGATCGGCGCAGTTGGCTCCAAATTAAGGGTCGAAGCCGATGCGGGTGCGGCCTCCAGGGCACTGTTCGGCGGCAGAGCTAGATCATGCTCGCCGTGACAGTGCGGCGCGCTCGGCAGTGGCTCGAATCCGTCGAAGATCAAGTCCCCGCGGATGTCAGCCATGTAGTTTAAACTTCCAAATCTGACCTGACGGCCAGGGGCATAGCTTTCGATCTGATGCAGATGGCCAAGTGAATTGGCCCGCAGTGCGAAGCCGCCGAAGACGAAGATCCGTCTGGGGAGGAAGGTCTCACCCTGGACTGCATCGCTATTGATGATCGTAGGAGCCATCAAGCCTGACGGCAACGACACAGAGGAACTCTTAATGAAAGCACCAATGTCGGTGTCCAAACCGGCAGATCTCGGGTAGGGGGTCCCGAACTGTGCGTCTAGGCCGGATGGTAACAGGAGGCAAGGGACACGAAGTTTTACCCAGGTTCGAGCCCTCTCGATGGAGGTAAAACCCTACGTCCTGCTTGATTAATATTGATGATATGGGTAGTACAAGAGTAGATCTACCATGAGACCAGAGAGGCTAAACCCTAGAAGCTAGCCTATGGTATGATTGTTGTTGTGTATGCTGTCCTATGGACTAAAACCCTCCGGTTTATATAGACACCAGATAGGGTTAGGGTTACACAAAGTCGGTTACAATGGTAGGAGATCTGTATATCCGTATCGCCAAGCTTGCCTTCCACGCCAAGGAAAGTCCTTTCCGGACACGGGACGAAGTCTTCAATCTTGTATCTTCATAGTCCAGGAGTCCGGCTGAAGGTATAGTCTGGCTATCCGAACACGCCCTAATCCAGGACTCCCTCAACCACTCGTCCATTTGAATTGCTTCACATGGATCTCTTCGGTCCTAACCATTATTCTGCAGTCTCAAATGATGCATCTCAATATGGCTTTGTTATTGTTGATGATTACTCTCTATACACATGGGTACACATTGTTACTTACAAACATGAAGTGCAGGAAGTCTTCAAACAATTTTCCTCGAGGGCTTGAACCAACTTTCGTGTGAAGATCAAGCACATCAGAAGTGACAATGGAACTGAGTTCAAGAATTCTGGTCTTGATGACTATCTCGATGAACTTGGTATTACTCATGAGTTATTTGCCCCTTATACTCCTCAGCAGAATGGCGTCGTGGAGCGCAAGAACATGACTCTTGCTGAGATGGCTCGCACTATGCTTGATGAATACAAAACTCCTCGTCGTTTCTGGATTGAGGCAATTGATACCGCATGCCACATTATCAATAGAGTATATCTTCACAAATTTTTCAAGAAGACTTCCTATGAACTCCTCACTAATAAGAAACCCAATGTAAGTTATTTCAAAGTCTTCGGTGCTAAATGTTGGATTAGAGATCCTCATCACAACTCAAAATTTGCACCAAAAGCACATGAAGGTTTTATGCTTGGTTACGGAAAGGACTCGCACACCTACAGAGTCTTCAACAACGTTCTTCACTAGGTTGTTGAAACTGTAGATGTGCGGTTCGATGAAACAAATGGCTCGCAAAGAGAGCACCTACCTACTGTCATAGATGAACCAGCACCTAAGGAAACTATCAAGTTCAAGGCTACTGAGGATGTCATTCCTACTGAAGGATCTGCTGAAGAATTCATTCCAGAACATGAAGAACGTCGAGCTAATGCACCTGAAGAAAATACTGAAGAAAATGGTGCTGAAGAAAATGCTGATCAAATTCATCAACGACAACCAGCTCATCCTCACATTGCAAAAGAAGTGCAAGTTGAAAAGATCATCAATGACATTAAAGCGCCAGGTCCTCTCACACGCTCAAAAGCTTCACATTTATCTAACTTTTGTGGGCACTATGCTTTTGTCTCTATCACAAAGCCCACTAAGGTAGATGAAGCATTTTTGGAGCCTGAGTGGATTCAGGCCATGCAAGAAGAATTACATCAGTTCGAGCTCAACAACGTCTGGGAACTGGTCAAACGTCCAGATCCTCGCAAGCACAATATCATTGTCACAAAGTGTATCTATCGCAACAAGCAAGACGAAAATGGCCTTGTGGTTTTGAAGATCCAAAGAATCCTGACAAAGTCTTCAGACTCAAAAAGGCCCTCTATGGCCTCAAGCAGGCCCCACGGGCATGGTATGATACTTTGAAGGAATTCCTTATGAAGAAAGGCTTCAAACCCGGTTCACTCGACCCTACTCTTTTCACTCAATCTTATGATGGTGAATTATTTGTGTGCCAAATATATGTTGATGATATTATCTTTGGCTGTACTGACCAACGTTATAGTGATGAATTTGCCTATATGATGAGTGAAGAATATCAAATGTCTATGATGGGAGAATTGAAATTCTTCTTAGGTCTTCAAATTCGTCAACAACGCAATGGCATATTCATATCTCTGGAGAAATACCTCAAGGATGTACTGAGGAAATTCGGCATGCAAGATTGCAAAGGCATCAAAATTCCTATGCCCACAAATGGCCATTTGTGCACTAATGAAAATGGTATTGACTTCGATCATAAGGTATACCGTGTTGGGGAACGTAGCAATAATTCAAAATTTTCCTACGTGTCACCAAGATCAATCTAGGAGATACTAGCAACGAGAGAGAGGGAGTGCATCTTCATACCCTTGAAGATCGCTAAGCGGAAGCGTTGCAAGAACGCGGTTGGAGGAGTCGTACACGTAGCGATTCAGATCGCGGCCGAATCCGATCTAAGCACCGAACAATGGTGCCTCCGCGTTCAACACACGTGCAGCCCGATGACGTCTCCTGCGCCTTGATCCATCAAGGAGGAGGGAGAGGTTGAGGAAGAAGCTCCAACAGCAGCACGACGACATGGTGGTGATGGAGTGGTAGTTCTCCGGCAGGGCTTCGCCAAGCTCACGCGGAGGAGGAGAGGTGTTGGGGAGGGGAGGGGCTGCGCCTTGGATGTCGTGTTGCAGCCCTCCCCTCGCCCCTCTATTTATAGGGAGAAGGGGGAAGGGGGCCGGCCCCTCTAGATGAGATCTAGAGGGGGGCGGCGGCCAAGGCGGAGGGGGCTTGCCCCCCAAGCAAGGGGGGCGCCCCATTTAGGGTTCCCCCCAAACCCTAGGAGCATGGGCCCTAGGGGGGATGGCGCCCAGCCCACTAGGGGCTGGTTCCCTTCCACCTACAGCCCATAAGGCCCTCCGGGACAGGTGGACCCACCCGGTGGACCCCCGGAACCCCTCCGGTGGTCCCAGTACAATACCGGTATACCCCCGAATATTTCCGGTGACCGTATGATGACTTCCCATATATAAATCTTCACCTACGAACTATTCCGGAACTCTTCGTGACGTCCGGGATCTCTTCCGGGACTCCGAGCAACATTCGGTAATCACATACAAGTCTTCCTAATAACCCTAGTGTCATCGAACCTTAAGTGTGTAGACCCTACGGGTTCGGGAACCATGCAGACATGACCGAGACAACTCTCCGGCCAATAACCAACAGCGGGATCTGGATACCCATGTTGGCTCCCACATGTTCCACGATGATCTCATCAGATGAACCACGATATCGAGTATTCAAGCAATCCCGTATACAATTCCCTTTGTCAATCGGTACGTTACTTGCCCGAGATTCGATCGTCGGTATCCCGATACCTCGTTCAATCTCGTTACCGGCAAGTTACTTTACTCGTTCCGTAATGCATGATCCCGTGACCAACTACTTAGTCACAATGAGCTCATTATGATGATGCATTACCGAGTGGGCCCAGAGATACCTCTCCGTCATACGGAGTGTCAAATCCCAGTCTCGATTCGTGCCAACCCAACAGACACTTTCGGAGATACCTTTAATGCACCTTTATAGCCACCCAGTTACGTTGTGACGTTTGGCGCACCCAAAGTATTCCTACAGTATCCAGGAGTTTCACAATCTCATGGTCTAAGGAAATGATACTTGACATTAGAAAAGCTTTAGCAAACAAACTACACGATCTAGTGCTACGCTTAAGATTGGGTCTTGTCCATCACATCATTCTCCTAATGATGTGATCCCGTTATCAATGACATCCAATGTACATGGTCGGGAAACCATGACCATCTATTGATCAACGAGCTAGTCAACTAGAGGCTTACTAGGGACATGTTGTGGTCTATGTATTCACACATGTATTACGATTTCCAGTTAATACAATTATAGCATGAACAATAGACAATTATCATGAACAAGGAAACACAATAATAACCATTTTATTATTGCCTCTAGGGCATATTTCCAACAGTCTCCCACTTGCACTAGAGTCAACAATCTAGTTCACATCACTATGTGATTGTAATGAATCCAACACCCATGGGGTATGTTCATATCTTGCTTGTGAGAGAAGTTTATCAGTCAATGGGTCTGAACCTTTCAGATCCATGTGTGCTTTACAAATCTCTATGTCATCTTGTAGATGCAGCTACCACGCGCTACTTGGAGCTATTCCAAATAACTGCTCTACTATATGAATCCGGTTTACTACTCAGAGTCATCCGGATTAGTGTCAAAGTTTGCATCGACGTAACCCTTGACGACGAACTCATTTACCACCTCCATAATCGAGAAAATTCCTTAGTCCACTAGTTACTAAGGATAAGTTCGACCGCTGTCATGTGATCCATTCCTAGATCACTCTTGTACCCCTTGACTGACTCATGGCAAGGCACACTTCAGGTGCGGTACACTGCATAGCATACTGTAGAGCCTATGTCTAAAGCATAGGGGACGACCTTTGTCCTTTCTCTCTCTTCTGCCGTGGTCAGGTCTTGAGTCTTACTCAATGCTCACACCTTGTAACACAACCAAGAACTTTGCTGATCTATTTTGAACTCCTTCAAAATCTTGTCACGGTATGTATTCATTTTAAAGTACTATTAAGCGTTTTTGATCTATCCTTATAGATCTTGATGCTCAATGTTCAAGTAGCTTAATCCAGGTTTTTCATTGAAAAACACTTTTCAAATAACCCTGTATGCTTTCTAGAAATTCTACATCATTTCTGATCAACAATATGTTAACAACATATACTCATCAAAAATTCTATAGTGCTCCACTCACTTCTTTGGAAATACAAGTTTCTCATAAACTTTGTATAAACCCAAAATCTTTGATCATCTCATCAAAGCGTACATTCCAACCCCGAGATGCTTACTCCAGTCCTTAGAAGGATTACTGGAGCTTTGCATACTTGTTAGCATCTTTCAGGATTGACAAAACCTTCTGGTTGTATCACATACAACCTTTCCTCAAGAAAAATGTCGAGGAAACAATATTTTGACATCCTATCTGCAAGATTTCATAAATAATGCAGTAACTGCTAACATAATTCCAACAGACTCTTAGCATCGCTACGAGTGAGAAAGTCTCATCGTAGTCAACTCCTTGAACTTGTCGAAAACATCTAACGACAAGTCGAGCTTTCTTAATGGTGACACTTACCATCATTGTCCGTCTTCCTTTTAAAATCCATCTGCACCCAACAGCCTTACGACCATCAAGTAGTTCTTCCAAAGTCTATACTTTGTTTTTATACATGGATCCTCTCTCAGATTTTATGGCCTCGAGCCATTCATCGGAATCTGGGCCCACCATCGCTTCTCCATAGCTCATAGGTTCATTGTTGTCTAGCAACATGACTTCCAAGACATGATTACGTACCACTCTAAAGTAGTACACATCCTTGTCGACCTATGAGGTTTGGTAGTGACTTGATCTGAAGTTTCATGATCACTATCATAAGCTTCCACTTCAATTGGTGTAGGTGCCACATGAACAACTTCCTGTGCCCTGATACATACTAGTTGAAGTGACGGTTCAATAACCTCATCAAGTCTCCATCATCCTCCCACTCAGTTCTTTCGAGAGAAACTTTTCCTCGAGAAAGGACCCGTTTCTAGAAACAATCACTTTTGCTTCCGGATCTGAAATAGGAGGTATACCCAACTGTTTTAGGTATTCTATGAAGATGCATTTATCCGCTTTGGGTTCGAGCTTATCAGCCTGAAACTTTTTCACATAAGCGTCGCAGCCCCAAACTTTTTAAGAAACGACAGCTTAGGTTTTTCTAAACCATAGTTCATACGGTGCCATCTCAATGGAATTTTGTGGTGCCCTATTTAAAGTGAATGCGGTTGTCTCTAATGCCTAACCCATAAACGATAGTGGTAATTCGATAAGAGACATCATGGTATGCACCATATCCAATAGGGTGCAGTTATGATGTTCGGACACACCATCACACTATGGTGTTCCAGGCGGTATTAATTGTGAAACAATTTCCACAATATCTTAATTGTGTACCAAACTCGTAACTCAGATATTCATCTCTATGATCATATCATAGACATTTTATCCTCTTGTCATGACGATCTTCAACTTCACTCTGAAATTACTTAAACCCTTCAATAATTCAGACTTGTGTTTCATTAAGTAAATATACTCAGCATCTACTCAAATCATCTGTGAAGTAAGAACATAACGATATCCACTGCGTGCCTCAACACTCATTGGACTGCACACATCAAAATGTATTACTTCCAACAAGTTGCTTTCTTGTTCCATCTTACTGAAAACGAGGTCTTTCAGTCATCTTGCCCATGTGGTATGATTTGCATGTCTCAAGTGATTCAAAAACAAGTGAGTCCAAATGATCCATCTGTATGGAGTTTCTTCATGCATATCTACCAATAGACATGGATCACATGTCTCAATCTTTTCAAAACGAGTGAGTCCAAAGATCCATCAACATGGAGCTTCTTCATGCGTTTTATACCAACGTGACTCAAATGGCAGTGCCACAAGTATGTGGTACTATCATTACTATCTTATATCTTTTGGCATGAACATGTGTATCACTACGATCGAGATTCAATAAACCATTCATTTTTCGGTGCAAGACCATCGAAGGTATTATTCAAATAAACATAGTAACCATTATTCTCCTTAAATGAATAACTGTATTGCGATAAACATAATCCAATCATGTCTATGCTCAATGCAAACACCAAATAACAATTATTTAGGTTTAACACCAATCTCGATGGTAGAGGGAGCGTGCGATGTTTGATCACATCAACCTTGGAAACACTTCCAACATATTGTCATCTCACCTTTAGCTAGTCTCCGTAGCCTTTTATTTCGAGTTACTAACACTTAGCAACCGAACCGGTATTTATTACCCTGGTGCTACTAGGAGTACTAGTAAAGTACACAATAATATAACGTATATTCAAAATACTTCTGTCGTCCTTGCCAGCCTTCTCATCTACCAAGTATCTAGGGTAGTTCTGCTTCAGTGACCGTACCCCTCATTACAGAAGCACTTAGTCTCGGGTTTGGGTTCAACCTTGGGTTTCTTCACTAGAGCAGCAACTGATTTGCCGTTTCATGAAGTATCCCTTCTTTCCCTTGCCCTTCTTGAAACTAGTGGTTTAACCATCAACAATTGATGCTCCTACTTGATTTCTACTTTCACGGTGTCAAACATCGCGAGTTGCTCAAGGATCATCATGTCTATCCCTGATATGTTATAGTTCATCAGGAAGCTCCAATAGTTTGGTGGCAGTGACTATGGAGAACCATCGCTATCTCATCTGGAAGATTAACTCCCAGTCGATTCAAGCGATTGTAGTACTCAGACAATCTGAGCACATGCTCAACGATTGAGCTTTTCTCCCTTAGTTTGCAGGCCTAAGAAACTTGTCAGAGGTCTCATACTTCTTGACGTGGGCACTAGTCTGAAATCCCAATTTCAGTCTTTGGAACATCTCATATGTTCTACGACGTTCCAAAAACGTCTTTGGTGCCACAGTTCTAAACCGTTAGCATTACGCACTGAACTATCACGTAGTCATCAAAACGTGTATGTTAGATGTTTCCCAACATCTACAGACGACGCTCGAGGTTCAACACACTGAGTGGTGCATTAAGGACATAACCCTTCTGTGCAGCAATGAGGACAATCCTTAGTTCACGGACCCAGTCCGCATAATTGCTACTGTCAACTCTCAACTAAATTTTCTCTAGGAACATATCTAAAATAGTAGAACCAAAGCATGAGCTACGACATAATTTGCAAAGACCTTTTGACTATGTTCATGATAATTAAGTTCATCTAATCAAATTATTTAATGAACACCCACTCAGATATACATCCCTCTAGTCATCTAAGTGATACATGATCCGAGTCAACTAGGCCGTGTCCGATCATCACGTGAGACGGACTAGTCATCATTGGTGAACATCTTCATGTTGATCGTATCCACTATACGACTCATGTTCGACCTTTCGGTCTTCCGTGTTCCGAGGCCATGTCTGTGCATGATAGGCTCGTTAAGTTAACCTTAGTGTATTGTGTGTGTAAATCTGGCTTACACCCGTTGTATGCGAACGTTAGAACCTATCACACCCGATCATCACGTGGTGCTTCGGAACAACGAACCTTAGCAACGGTGCACAGTTAGGGGGAACACAATTCTTGATATTTTAATGAGGGATCATCTTATTTATGCTACCGTCGTTCTAAGCAAATAAGATGTAAAAACATGACAAACATCACATGCAAATCATAAAGTGACATGATATGGCCAATATCATCTTGCGCCTTTGATCTCCATCTTCGAGGCGCGGCATGAACACCATCGTCACCAGCATGACACCATGATCTCCATCATCATGATCTCCATCATCGTGTCTTCATGAAGTTGCCTCGCCAACTATTACTTCTACTACTATGTCTAACGGTTAGCAATAAAGTAAAGTAATTACATGGCGTTTTCATTGACACACAGGTCATAAATAAATTAAGACAACTCCTATGGCTCCTGCCGGTTGTCATAGTCATCGACATGCAAGTCGTGATTCCTATTACAAGAACATGATCAATCTCATACATCACATATCTCACTCATCACATCATTTTGGCCATATCACATCACATAGCAAACCCTGCAAAAACAAGTTAGACAAATTCTACTATTACCCAGAAATGGTGGGGACAGTCATATTCATCTTGGGCAGAGCCTTGGGCGGCTTGGACGGCGTCGCGCGTGGGTGCTTGGGAGCTTTTTCTGTCGGCGCTGGAGATGAGGTCCGAGGGCGCTTCGACGACTGCCCGACAGGGACAGTCGCCTTACCACGTTCCCGCGCAGGGTCGTGTGTAAGCTTGGATCACTGTTCCGAGCGGGGAGGTTCGACTTCTTCCTCCTCCTCTTCACTGGAGTCGTCATCGTCATCCCCCTCTCCTTCGCCGTCAGATTCCCACTCTTCTCCCTCGTCTCCACTTTCGCCTCCACTTGCCTCTCCTTCCTCGGCCTGCTCCTGTGCTCCATTGGGTGTCGAGTACATCTTGGTAGTAGCCTAGAGGACAACAAACGAGACAAAAGTCAATCGACTGATCCGAAAAGAACAAATAAAGAAAGCAAGATCACAGTCGGAAACGCAAGGTCAGACCTTGTCCACTTCGTATGTTTGGTCGAGTGGAGGAATCCTCCTGGCTCCTCGGGGGTTGTCCTTGTTCCCTGTGATACTCGACAGCCACCCTTCCAACATCTTGTCAGTGACCTCCTCTTGGTGAATCCGAGTGGTGTCTTCGAGACCCGAGTACAGCCACATCGGGTGGTCACGATCCTGAAGCGGTTGGATGCACCTCCGAAGGAAGACTTCCAACAAGTCCATGCCAGTCACACCCTCGCGGACAAGCTGAACCACTCGACCGACCAGCACCTTGACTTGTGCCTTTTCCTCCAGCGTCACTTTCAGAGAGGCAGGTTTTTGTGCTCGATTCAGAGTAAAAGGGGGAAGCCCTGTCGACTGTCCTGGGGTCACCTGGTCTTTACAGTAAAACCAAGTCGATTGCCACCCACGGACTGACTCGAGAGAAGTGATAGATGGAAAGGAACTTTTTCCCCTCATCTGGATCGCCAGACCCCCGCACAGCTGGATCACCTGCGTCCGTTCATCACTCGACTTGGCCTTCTTGACCGACTGAGAGCGGCAAGTGAAGATGTGCCTGAAGAGTCCCCAATGGGGGTGGCAACCCAAGAAGTTTTCACACAAGGAAACGAAAGCAGCAAGATACACAATAGAATTGGGAGTAAAGTGATGGAGCTGCGCTCCGAAGAAGTTCAAGAAGCTACGGAAAAAAGGATGAGGAGGCAGAGAGAATCCACGATCGATATGGGTGGCGAGGAGGACGCACTCACCATCAAGAGGCTGGGGTTCGACTTCTTTCCCCGGGAGGTGTGCAGATTCGTGGGGAATGAATCCCCCCTCGACCAGATCATCGAGATCATCCTGCCGAATCACCGACGGCATCCAGTCGCCCTGGATCCAATCCTTGGGCAGAGCAGTCCTCGAGGAAGATCCGCCCCGAGCGGACTTCTTCCCCTTCCCCTGCACCGCCACCTTCTTCACGCGCTCCAGAGCCGACGTCTTCTCCTTCACCATCGTCGCCGGCGAAGCTCGAACAGACCTACGGCACCAAGGTGGGAGCGGAGGTGGCGGAGGATCTTGTGAAGGAAGGGGGAAAAGTGAAGGCGCACTGTTTGGGGGTCCCAAGGCGGCAGCTTATAAGAGGTCGCTTCCGAGTGGCTGACTGGTAGGCCCAGGCAATCCCGTCAAATCCCGCAACGGGCGCGCGCGCGATACGTGGCGAAAAAGGTGGCGCGGGGATCGAGGAGCTTCCGTCCTATCCCATCCGATTACTGCGCCCGCCCCCGTCCCGCGCGCTTCCTGAAATTCAAATCCCACAAAATCCGCGGGCCGCCGAACAACTCGTCAAACAGAAGATCCCTTTCATACCGTCACTCGGAACTTCACAAGTAAAGAAATTCACTCGACAAGAGGCCAAGAATGGATCAAGGCGACTAAAAGAAGTTGACGACGTCATCCGTGACAATTGATCCAAAACAAGATGTTCATATAACATGAAGAACCAGTCGGAAAGATCCCCAACTCCTTCCCTACTCGAACCTCGATCCATTCGGGGGCTAATGATGAAGCTATGTACCTAGGATAGGGGCATGGACCTGTCCTAAGTACCCTACCCAAGGACATCCCTAGAAGAAGTCACCTTTCAATCGACTTGGAGGTATCCCACTCGACAGATTCAAGACACTCGACCACGAAGCAATCACTCGACCAAATTCCAACCACTCGACTGCCAGGAGATCTAAAGTCACCCTGCACGCAAACAGTCGGTCATCAAGTAGCTTTTATGGTCATCCTAGCACTTTATTAGGGGCGTTACCAGTAACCCCCAGTCTTAATGTACTTTAAACCTTGCATTACTGAGGGCTGGAGGGGCCTGGCAAACTCTATATAAGCCAACCCCCTCCTCAGTATCAAGGGTTGGCACCCCTGTTATTCATACACACATAATTCAGTCGACCGCCTCCGGCCACCGAGACGTAGGGCTGTTACTTCCTCCAAGAAGGGCCTGAACTCGTAATCCTCGTGTGCTTACAACTCCTCCATAGCTAAGATCTAGCCTCTCCATACATACCCCCCTACATCACTGTCAGAGTTAGAACCACGACAGCGACAATGGCGCTCACAAAGAGCGGATAGAAGGTGCTCCCCTTGGCTCCAGGCTGGTCGGAGCCGGCCTTGAGCATAGTCGCCCCCTTGCTTCCCTGCGCCACCATCATCAGGCGCGTAAGGGCAAGGTTCTTCTCCGACAGGTTCGGGGAATCCAGGGCCGGCGAGTACCAGGCCTCGGTCGGGGACTTGAGAGGCGCCATGGCGTGCCGGATGAGAAGGATTGAGACAGATCTGGAGGATTTCGGAAGCAAGAAGGAGGAGAGCGAGAAAGGGGATCTGGAGCGAGGCGAAGGAGAACAAAGCAAGTAAGTCTGGCCCAGGCACCTCTCTTGTCAGATGGGCAGTTGCCGAGCGTCGTGGGTAGCGCAGACGCCCACGTCCAATCAATCACCACGCGGCGCCCAAGGCCGCAGGCTGTTGGGGCCTGCGGCGCTTCGCGCTTGCCCCTTCGCTTTCCTACCAGGCCAAGCCCGGGCGCGCCATGGGCCCGGGGGCTACTGTCGGCGTTCTGGGAACGGGGGTCCCCAGACTTGCCTACCTGCGGCATGGTTCAAGTGGGGGCCCAACGCGGCCCATCTTCATCAGCACAAGCTCAAGACCCTCGCGAGGGGCCAAGCCTCACGGGGCGGACGACAGGAAGCTTCCTCAGAGGTAGCCTCATCAGGCAGGCTCGCGAGGAGGCAGAGAGATCAAGGCAGGGGTACCTCGCGAGGAACCCGTGACGCAAGCCATGACGATCGAGACTAGGCGGGCGCCGGCCTGCGCAGTGTCCTTGTTTCCGCTTTGGTGCGAAGGGGGCAAGCACAGGCCAAGGCATCAGGCAAAGGTTGCCATTCCGGTGCAACGAGACCAAGACCAGCAGAGCGGCAGGACGGAGCTCACTGTGGAGCCCAAGACGGCGTTATCACCAGTACTTTTGGCAGCCAAAGACCACCTTTGGTCAGGATAACTTGTACTACATGTTCCCCTTCAAAATGGCCAATTGTTGGCACCCTTCCCGCTCATTATTTGGGGAGAGGCCCAGGGCCTCTATAAATAGAGCTAGCCACCACAGAGTAGAGGGGCGGCTGGAAATCTGGTAGAACCCTAGCAGAGAGAAAAAGAGGCGACTGAACTCACCCTAGCAGTTCATCGCCCCAGCTCAAGAACACCTCTCGCGAGGCTGTTCTTCCTTTGTACTGATCCTCATCAGCCCCTAAGGCAATCCACCACACCACACACTGGAGTAGGGTATTACACCACAACGGTGGCCCGAACCAGTATAAACCTTGTGTCCCTTGTGTTGTTCGTTGTTTCCAGCTCAAATCACGCGAGGAGATTGGGCGTAGATCGGTAGGGGAGAGATCTCCGCGCGCACCCCAGTGTTCGAACCTCAAGGGTCTGCCGGAACCCGAAATCTGACAGATACGTCTCCAACGGATCTATAATTTATGAAGTATTCATGCCAATATATTATCATTCTAGGATGTTTTACAATCATTTTATAACAACTTTATATCATTTTTTTGGGACTAACCTATTAACCCAGTGCCAAGTGCCAGTTGCTATTTTTTGCTGGTTTTTACATCACAAGAAATCAATATCAAATGGAGTCCAAACACAACGAAACTTTACGGAGATTTTTTCTGGACAAGAAGGAACCCAATGGGCCAGAGATGCACCTGGGGGTGCCCCGAGGGGGGGCACAACCCACCAGGGCGCGCCAGGGCCCCCTGGTGCACCCAGGTGGGTTGTGCCCACCTCGGTGGCCTCCCGCACCCCTTCTTTGCACTATTAATTCCCAAATATTCTGAAACCCTTCGGGGTTAACCTAGATCAGAAGTTCCACCGCCGCAGGGCTCCGTAGCCACCGAAAGCCAATCTAGACCCATTCCGGCACCCTGCCGGAGGGGGGAATCATCTCCGATGGCCATCTTCATAATCCCTACGGCCACCATGACGAGGAGGGAGTAATCCACCCTCGGGGCTGAGGGTTTGTACCAGTAGCTATGTGTTTAATCTCACTCTCTCTCGTGATCTATATCATGGGCTTTGTTAATATAGTCGAATCATATGATGTTTCTCCCCTCTATACTCTTGTTGCGATGAATTGAATATTTACCCTTTGAAGTTTTGTCTTGTCGGATTGAATATTCAGAGATGAGAACACATGCTATATGTCTTGCGGTATGAATACTTGAGGTGACAATTGGGGTATCTTATTGATTCACTTGATATATGTTATGGCATCCAACCCACGGATTCCCGCGGTGATATTGGGGTAATCTATGCATAGGGGTTGATGCACATTTTTCTCCGACAGAAACTTCAGGGTCTCTTTATAGTACTTTGTGTGGATTGAGTATTATGAATATGAATATGCTTTGGTGTTATTCTAGTACGAACTCTAGGATAGATCGAACGAAAACAATAGCTTTGTGTTATTTTAGTACGAACTCTTGAATAGATCGATCGGAAATAATAGCTTTGAGGTGGCTTCGCACCCTACAAACAGTTCCTACCTTTTGTTCTCCACTAATAGGAACTCGGGAGTGATTCTTTGTTGTACTTTGAGGGATAATCATATGATCCAACTATGTTAGCACTGTTGGGAGATTGCACTAGCAGAAGTACAGACCCTAGGCCTTGTTTGTAAGCATTGCAACACCATTTTTGTGCCCGTTTACTATTTGCTACCTTGCTGTTTTATTTATTCAGATAATAAAAATATATTTCTACCATCAATATTACACTTTTATGGCCATCTCTTCGCCGAACTAGTGCACCTATACAATTTTCCATTGTATTGGGTGTGTTGGGGACACAAGAGATTTCTTGTATTTGGTTGCTGGGTCGTTTGAGAGAGACCATCTTCATCCTACACCTCTCACGGATTGATAAATCTTAGGTCATCCACTTGAGGGAAAATTGCTACTGTCCTATAAAACTCTATGCTTGGAGGCCCAACACGTGTCTACAAGAATAAAGTTGTGTAGTAGACATCAAGCTCTTTTCTGGCGCCGTTGCCGGGGAGGTGAGTGCTTGAAGGTATATCTTTAGATCTTGCAATTGAATCTTTTAGTTTCTTGTTTTATCACTAGTTTGGTTTATAAAACAAAACAACAACAAAATGGAGTTGAGGTTGCACCATATTATTGATCATCTTTATAATATCTTTCTTGAAAATGATGGTTCAGAAAATTGTGCTCAATTGTTAGAATAAGAAGTCAATAAAATGTTTGGCACAAAATATTTGAATGATGAGCATAATTGCAATGTTATTAGTATGAATTCTTTGAATATCCATGATGCTAATGATATGCAAATCCATAAGCTTGGGGATGCTATATTTGATGAATATGATATTTTTAGTTCCCCAAGTTTTGATGAGAAAATTTATTATGATGATTGCATGCCTCCTATATATGATGATTATGGTGATGACATGGATGCTATATTGAATAATTATAAACATGAAACTGGTCATCATGATTTTAATTTCCAATCACATGAGAGTTATTTTGTTGAGTTTGCTCCCACAACTATTGATGAGAATAAATTTGCTTATGTGGAGAGTGACAAAATTTATATGATTATGCATCATGAAAATAATGCTTCATGTGATATTTATATTGTTGAATTCATTCATAATGCTACTGAAAATTATTATGAGGGAGGAACATATGCTTGTAGGTATTGCAATAATATCAAGTTTCCTCTCCATGTGTTGAAAATTTTGAAGTTTTGCTTGTTTTGCCTTCCTATGCTAGTTGATTCGTGTTCCCATAAGTTGTATGCTCACAAAATCCCTAGGCATAGGAAGTGGGTTAGGCTTAAATGTGCTAGTCATATGCTTCATGATGCTCTCTTTACATTTCATTCTTATCTTTTATGCGAGCATCATTGAAATCATCATGCCTAGCTTAAAAGGCATAAAAGAAAAGCGCTTGTTGGGAGACAACACAACACTTTTACCTACTGTTTTTGTGTGTTCACATGCTTATGATACTGTAGTAATCATGTTTTTTTGCTTTTGTTTCAATAAAGTGCCAAGTAAAGCCTTTAGGATCTTGATTGGGTGATAGTTGCTTTGATCTTGCTGAAAAGCAGAAACTTTTGCGCTCAGGAAAGTAATTTTCATTTTAACAGAAGCGTGATAAAATGATTATTCTTCTTGCATAAGATCAATAGACTAATTTATCAGGTTTTCCTAATTTTTCAGAATTTTTGGAGTAGCATAAGTATGGTTCGAGTACAGATTACTACAAACTGTTTGTTTTTGACAGATTCTGTTTTCAATGCATAATTTGCTTGTTTTCTAGTTTCTATGGCCTATATTGCTCAATATAAATTGTGTAAATGATATTATACAGTAGGCATTGTGAGAGAACAATTATGAATCTTGTTTTTGGCAGTAACAAAAGTGGAATGCTTTGCTCTTTATCATACTAACCTATCTCACAAAGTTTCGTTAAGTTTTGTGTGATTGAAGTTTTGATGTTTTGGGTGAGATACCTATATAAGGAGAATAAGGAGTGACAATACCCTAATATTGGGGATTCCCAAGGCACCCCAAGGTAATATTCAAGGAATATCCAAGCAACTAAGCTTGGGGATGCCCCGGAAGGCACCCCCTCTTTCGTCTCCAACATTATCGGTAACCTCACTCGGAGCTATGTTTTCATTCGTCACATGATATGTTTTTTGCTTGGAGCATCATTTTATTTTGTTAGGATTTGCTTGATGATATTTATAATAATGTTTTTCATCTTTTATTTCAATAAAAGTGGCAATGGTAGCCTTTACTATGCTTATTTTGCAAGTATACATGTTGCTGTTTGAAAACAGAAAGTTTACCGCTGTTGCAAAAATTCCCTAGAAAAGTAAGAATGTGATAAAATGTTGAAACTTTTTGAAAAATGAGCTCTGATAATTTTTCTACAATGTGGTAAATTTTCATAATTTTTGGAGTTAGGGAAGTATTGATACTCTTGCATTCTTTATAGACTGTACTGTTTTGGCAGATACCTGTTATGTTTGCTTGTTTAATGATTCTATTTGAGGATAGGAGTATTAAATATGCAGAGGCATTTGGTATGCAATGTTGAATAATAATTTTAGTGATTTTCTAAAGTAGAGATGATAAGGTTTTTGCATTTGTTTATACTAACTTACCTCACGAGTTCTTGTTGAGTTTTGTGTGGATGAAGCTTTTGAGATTTAGGGAAACCGTGATATGAGAAGAATTAAGGAGGCACAAAAGCTCAAGCTTGGGGATGCCCAAGGCATCCCAATATAATATTTCAAAAATTCTCAAGCATCTAAGCTTGGGGATGCACTGGTAGGCATCCCACCTTTCTTCTTCAACAATTATCGGTTAGTATCGGTTGATCCTAAGTTTTTGCTTCTTCACATGAGTTGTGCTATTCTTAAGATGTAATTTTGTTTTGCTTTGCTTGCTGTTTTAATAAAATACTTAGATCTGAAAGTTTTAAATAATAGAGAGTCCACACATAGCTATCTATTTACTTAACTACTCATTTGATCTTCACTTATATCTTTTTGGAGTAGCTTGTCATTTACTCTTGTGCTTCACTTATATTCTATGAGTAAATTGTTGAATAAATTGACTGTCATAAAGTTGAAATCATATCATGCCTAGTGGTAGCTTCACATTGGGTTTATAAAGTTAAATCTTTTTAGGCTTGACAATCACTATATTGGTCATACAAGCAATTCACGAATAATTAGTATAAGGAAGAGAACTTTCACATATACATACACTATCTAGGAAATCTTTTGTGATTGTGAGCCCCCATCAAAATATTATATGCCAAAATTGTTGATGTACAAGGAAGACAATGTAATGGTTTATATTTGTTCATATTCACATAGAAGTTATATTGTCATAGATCCTTCAACATGTGATGCTTGCCCCCCATCTTTGCTAGCCAAAAATTTCGCACCAAGTAGAGATACTACTTCTGCATCCAAATCCTTAAACCCAAATCTCATTTTCAAGAGTCCACCATACCTACCTATATGCGGTGTTGTTTTGCCGTTCTAAGCAAATTTGTATGTGCCATCTCTAATTTTCAAAATAAATTTCTCTTTTTGTGTGCTCGTACCGCTCGCGAGGCGGTGAGGGGTGGCCAATATTTTCCATGCTAGATGTGTTATTCGCACGATGAGTGTTTATTCACTTGTCATTGCATGAGAGTAAGGCAAAGGTATTAGGATGCCCAGTCCTGAAATGAAAAATGAATTTACTTTATGTTGTAAAATAATAAATTCCTTGTAAAGTGTTGGTATGGAGGGCACCCGTGGATACGGTTAGCCATGGAAAGTGAAAGTATGGTGGAAAAAGGAATAAACTTTATTTTCTGTTTAGGGACCGCCTATGATATATCTAGGATGGAAAGTGTTGGGAGCTCTAAGTCGTTTTCGTTGGTGGGAAAAGTATGCCTCTCAAAATGTTTTTATCTCTCAATTTTTGCTTTGAGCTCTGGCACCTCTACAAATCCCTACTTCCCTCTACGAAGGGCCTATCTTTTACTTTTCAGTATTTACTTTTATGCAAAGAGTCAAAGCTTTTATCTCTATTCCTTTTTATTTTTCTCTTTTGGCAAGCATCATGTGGTGAGGAAAGATCTAGGCACATATGTCTAGTTGAATATGGGTGGCATGAGTTATTATTGTTGACATCACCCTTGACGTGAATACGTTGGGAGGCAAAACAATAAGCCCCTATCTTTCTATGTGTCCGGTTGAAACATTTTGCTCATGTGTACAAGGTGAGTGTTAGCAATCATAGAAGACTATATGATGGTTGAGTATGTGGAGCTCTTACTTAAACTTTGTTGAATAAGTTGAATTGCAATTGCTTGGTGACTGAGGACATAGGTTGTTGGGTTTCAAGAGAATTCATTGTTTGAACCTTAACATGTGAATTGGTTGCCACTATGACATGAGAAGTTTCATAATAAAGAATTGTTGTTATGATGCTAGGAAAAGTGATTGAAATTATCATTGATCAAACTTGTGCACTTTGCTAGCATTCACACTTCATAAATTATTTCTTTTATCATTTACCTACTCAAGGACGAGTAGGAATTAAGCTTGGGGATGATGATACGTCTCCAACGTATCTATAATTTATGAAGTATTCATGCCAATATATTATCATTCACACATGTATCATGTTTCCAGTTAATACAATTCTAGCATGAATAATAAACATTTATCATGATATAAGGAAATAAACAATAACTTTATTATTGCCTCTAGGGCATATTTCATTCAGTCTCCCACTTGCACTAGAGTCAATAATCTAGTTCACATCGCCATGTGATTTAATACCAATAGTTCACATGACCATGTGATTAACACCCATAGTTCACATCGTCATCTGACCAACACCCAAAGGGTTTACTAGAGTCAATAATCTAGTTCACATCGCTATGTGATTAACACCCAAAGAGTACTAAGGTGTGATCATGTTTTTCTTGTGAGAGAAGTTTAGTCTACGGGTCTGCCACATTCAGATCCTTATGTATTTTGCAAATTTCTATGTCGACAATGCTCTGCACGGAGATACTCGAGCTAATTGCTCCCACTTTCAAAATGTATCCAGATTAAGACTTTAGAGTCATCTGGATCAGTGTCAAAATTTGCATCGACGTAACCTTTTACAGCGAAACTTTTGTCACCTCCATAATCGAGAAACATATCCTTATTCCACTAAGGATAATCTTGACTGCTGTCCAGTGATCTACTCCTAGATCACTATTGTACTCCCTTGCTAAACTCAGTGTAGGGTATACAATAGATCTGGTACATAGCCTGGCATACTTTATAGAAACTATGGCTGAGGCATAGGGAATGACTTTCATTCTCTTTCTATCTTCTGCCGTGGTCGGGCTTTGAGTCTTACTCAGTTTCACACCTTGTAACACAGGTAAGAACTCTTTCTTTGACTGTTCCATTTTGAACTACTTTAAAATCTTGTCAAGGTATGTACTCATTGAAAAAACTTATCAAGTGTCTTGATCTATCTCTATAGATCTTGATGCTCAATATGTAAGTAGCTTCACCGAGGTCTTTATTGAAAAAAAATCCTTTCAAATACTCCTTTATGCTTTCCAGAAAATTATACATTATTTCCGATCAACAATATGTCATTCACATATATTTATCAGAAATGCTATAGTGCTCCCACTCACTTTCTTGTAAATATAGGCTTCACCACAAGTCTGTATAAAATTATATGCTTTGATCAACTCATCAAAGTATATATTCCAACTCCGAGATGCTTGCACCAGTCCATAGATGGACTACTGGAGCTTGCTCACTTTGTTAGCATCTTTAGGATTGATAAAACCTTCTGGTTGCATCATATACAACTCTTCTTTAATAAATCCATTAAGGAATGTAGTTTTGATATCCATTTGCCAGATTTCATAAAATGCGACAACTGCTAACATCATTCAGACAGACTTTTAAGCATCGATACGAGTAAGAAATTCTCATCGTGGTCAACACCTTGACCTTGTCGACATTTTTGCGACAATTCGAGCTTTGTAGATAGTAACACTACTATCAGCGTCCGTCTTCCTCTTGAAGATCCATTTATTCTTAATGACTCACCGATCATCGGGCAAGTCGATCGAAGTCCATACTTTGTTCTCATACATGGATCCCATCTCAGATTTCATGGCCTCAAGCCATTTCGCGGAATCTGGGCTCATCATCGCTTCCTCATAGTTCGTAGGTTCGTCATGGTCAATTAACATGACCTCTAGAATAGTATTACCGTACCACTCTGGTGCAGATCTCACTCTGGTTGACCTACGAGGTTTGATAGTAACTTGATCTGAAGTTACATGATCATCATCATTAGCTTCCTCACTAATTGGTGTAGGAGTCACAGAAGCAAATTTTTGTGATGAACTACTTTCCAATAAGGGAGCAGGTACAATTACCTCATCAAGTTCTACTTTCCTCCCACTCACTTCTTTCGAGAGAAACTCCTTCTCTAGAAAGGATCCATTCTCAGCAACAAATATCTTGTCTTCGGATCTGTAATAGAAGGTGTACCCAACAATTCCTTTTGGGTATCCTATGAAGACGCACTTCTCCGACTTGGGTTTGAGCTTATCAAGATGAACCTTTTTCACATAAGCATCGCAGCCCCAAACTTTAAGAAACGACAGCTTAGTTTTCTTGCTAAACCACAGTTCATACGGTGTCGTCTCAACAGATTTAGATGGTGCCCTTTTTAATGTGAATGTAGCTGTCTCTAGTGCATAACCCCAAAACGATAGTGGTAAATCGGGAAGAGACATCATAGATTGCACTATATCAAATAAAGTACGGTTATGATGTTCGGACACACCATTACGCTGTGGTGTTCCAGGTGGCGTGAGTTGCAAAACTATTTCGCATTGTTTCAAATGAAGACCAAACTCATAACTCAAATATTCTCCTCCACGATCAGATCGTAGGAACTTTATTTTCTTGTTACGACGACTTTCTACATCACTCTGAAATTATATGAACTTTTCAAATGTTTCAGACTTATGTTTCATCAAGTAGATTGATGTCTACTACACAACCTTCTTCTTGTAGACATTGTTGGGCCTCCAAGTGCAGAGGTTTGTAGGACAGTAGCAAATCTCCCTCAAGTGGATGACCTAAGGTTTATCAATCCGTAGGAGGCGTAGGATGAAGATGGTCTCTCTCAAGCAACCCTGTAACCAAATAACAAAGAGTCTCTTGTGTCCCCAACACACCCAATACAATGGTAAATTGTATAGGTGCACTAGTTCGGCGAAGAGATGGTGATACAAGTGGTCTATGGATGGTAGATAAAGGTTTTTGTAATCTGAAAATATAAAAACAGCAAGGTAACTAATGATGAAAGTGAGCACAAACGGTAATGCAATGCGTTGAAACAAGGCCTAGGGTTCATACTTTCGCTAGTGCAAGTCCTCTCAACAATAATAACATAATTGGATCACATAACTATCCCTCAACATGCAACAAAGAGTCACTCCAAAGTCACTAATAGCGGAGAACAAACGAAGAGATTATGGTAGGGTACGAAACCACCTCAAAGTTATTCTTTCCAATCAATCTGTTGGGCTATTCCTATAAGCGTCACAAATAGCCCTAGAGTTCGTACTAGAATAACACCTTAAGACACAAATCAACCAAAACCCTAATGTCACCTAAATACTCCAATGTCACCTCAAGTATCCGTGGGTATGATTATACGATATGCATCACTGCTACGTCTCCGTCGTATCTATAATTTTTGATTGTTCCATGCCAATATTATTCAACTTTCATATACTTTTTGGCAACTTTTTATATTATTTTTGGGACTAACATATTGATCCAGTGCCCAGTGCCAGTTCCTGTCTGTTGCATGTTTTTGGTTTCGCGTAATATCCATATCAAACGGAGTCCAAACGGGATAAAAACAGATGGAGCTTATTTTTGGAAAATATGGAAAATTCGGAAGGAAAATCAACGCGAACCAGTGCCTGAGGTGGTCACGAGGCAGGGGGGCGCCCCCCCTAGGGCGCGCCCCGACCCTCGTGAGCCCACCATAAGGCGGTTGACGCTCTTCTTTTGCCGCAAGAAAGCTAATATTCGGAAAAAAAATCACGGCGAAGGTTTCAAGCCAATCGGAGTTATGGATCTCCATATATATATGAAACGGTGAAACAGAGCCAGAGGAGAACGCAGAAACAGAGAGAGACAGAGAGACAGATCCAATCTTGGAGGGGCTCTCGCCCCTCCCGTGCCATGGAGGCCATGGACCAGAGGGGAAACCCTTCTCCCATCTAGGGAGGAGGTCAAGGAAGAAGAAGAAGGAGGGGGGCTCTCTCCCCTCACTTCCAGTGGCACCGGAGTGCCACCGGGGGCCATCATCATCACCGCGATCTACACCAACACCTTCGCCATCTTCACCAACATCTCCATCACCTTCCCCCCTCTATCTACAACGGTCCACTCTCCCGCAACCCGCTGTACCCTCTACTTGAACATGGTGCTTTATGCTTCATATTATTATCCAATGATGTGTTGCCATCCTATGATGTCTGAGTAGATTTTGTCCTATCGGTGGTTGATGAATTGCTATGATTGATTTAATTTGCTTGTGGTTATGTTGTTGTCCTTTGGTGCCCATCATATGATTGCACGCATGGATCACACCCTAGGGTTAGTTGTATCTTGATAGGACTATGTATTGGAGGGCAAGAGTGACAGAAGCTTCAACCTAGCATAGAAATTGATGCATACGGGATTGAAGGGGGACCAATATATCTTAATGCTATGGTTGGGTTTTACCTTAATGAACATTAGTAGTTGCGGATGCTTGCTAATAGTTCCAATCATAAGTGCATATAATTCCAAGTCAGGGATGACATGCTAGCAGTGGCCTCTCCCACATAATACTTGCTATCAGTCTAGTAAAGTAGTCAATTGCTTAAGGGACAATTTTGCAACTCCTACCACCACTTTTCCACACTCGCTATATTTACTTTATTGTTTCTTAACCTAAACAGCCCCTACCTTTTATTTACGTACTCTTTATTATCTTGCAAACCTATCCAACAACACCTACAAAGTACTTCTAGTTTCATACTTGTTCTAGGTAAAGCGAACGTGAAGTGTGCATAGAGTTGTATCGGTGGTCGATAGAACTTGAGGGAATATTTGTTCTACCTTTAGCTCCTCGTTGGGTTCGACACTCTTACTTATCGAAAACTGTTGCGATCCCCTATACTTGTGGGTTATCAAGACCTTTTTCTGGCGCCGTTGCCGGGGAGCAATAGCGTGGGGTGAATATTCTCGTGTGTGCTTGTTTGCTTTATCACTGAGTAATTTTTATTTGCTATTCTTAGTTGTTTTCTATCTTTAGTTATGGGTAGGAAACGCAAAATACCAAAAAAATTAGTTGTACCTACTAAACCAATGGTTGAAGAACCACTCAAAATCTATCACACTGCTGAAGCTTATTACTTGGATCATCTTCGATCCCTATGTGCTCGTGCTGAAACCCCAACTAGCTTAGTTGAGGGCAAATCTTTAGATGAGCATGCTTGTTATGTGCGACACTGAATATCTGAAAAAGGGAAAACTTTACTGGACCAAATTCATCGTTTGCAATGCTATGCTTGGAATTTATGTGAAATATATGATTATACTTGTTGTTCTGAAGACCCTAAGAAACACCTTCCCTACCAATGTTTGTCTAGTGATAATGGAATCGTATCCTCTTATGCTAAGGGTGTTTATAGTTACTATGATGTTCAACAAATTGAAGAATTTGTTTCTTTTAAGGGTGCTTACGAAATTGCTTCTTTGATTGAAAAGTATGATGCTACTCTTTATAAATCTAAAAATTTCGCCATATTTAAATATTGCTATGATAATTATGCTTCTAATGCCTATGTTGAACCATATATTGAGTACTACCCCGCTATCCAAGAAGAGACTAATATTTTGCAGGAGTCTATGGAAGAAGAAATTGATGAAACTGTGAGCTCATTGGATGAAAAAGATGAGGAGGAGAGTGAAGAACAAAAGGAGGAAGAGCGGATTAGCTACACGTGCCCACCTTCTAATGAGAGTAACTCTTTAACTCATACATTGTTTAATTTCCCTTCGTGCTTATCGGAGGATGATTGCTATGATGATTGTTATGATCCCGTTGATTCTTTTGAAATCTCCCTTTTTGATGATGCTTGCTATGCTTGTGGCCAAGATGCCAATATGAATTATGCTTATGGAGATGAACTTGCTATAGTTCCTTATGTTAAACATGAAATTGTTGCTATTGCACCCACGCATGATAGTCCTATTATCTTTTTGAATTCTCCCGACTACACTATATCGGAGAAGTTTGCCCTTATTAAGGATTACATTGATGGGTTGCGTTTTACTATTACACATGATGATTTTGATAGAGATAATATGCATGTGCTTGCTTCTCCTACTTGAAATTATTATGAGAGAGGAACTATATCCCCACCTCTCTATGTTTCCAATACGATAAAATTGCAAGAAACTGTTTATACTATGCATTGGCCTTTACTATGTGTGCATGAATTGTTCTTTTATGACATGCCTATGCATAGGAAGAGAGTTAGACTTCGTTGTTACATGATATATGTTACTTTGTTCTCACTACTAAATTACAAATCATTGTTAATTAAAATTGGCTTTGATATACCTTGGGATCTGGGTGGATTCACTACTTGAGCACTATATGCCTAGCTTAATGGCTTTAAAGAAAGCGCTGCCAGGGAGACACCACGGAAGTTTTAGAGAGTCATTTATTTCTGTTGAGTGCTTTCATATAGTTTTAAAACAACAAAAATAAAGAGGGGAACACAAAACTTTTTCAAAAAGGAAAGCGAAAGTGAGAAAGACAAGCATTGTTGAAGTGGGAGAGCTCCTTGAACTTTGTTCATGCTCACGGCAACTTTGTGAATCTTGATTACAGAAACTTTTCAATAAAAATAATTATCCCCTTGTACAATTCCATTGTATTATAAAAATAATGTGCCAAAGTTTGCCTTTAGGATGTTTACATTTGCTTGATGGTTTGTACGGCGCAGGACAGAAACTTTGGCTGTAGTGCGCAATTTTACATTTTTATCTGGAATGTCAAATGGTTCTGATTCTTTTTGCACTGTATTTCTGTACAAATTGTTTATTTTTCCTAATTTTGGCAGAATGTTTCAACTATCAGAAGTATGGTGAATGTTCAGATTGCTACAGACTGTTATGCTTTAGACAGATTCTATTTTTGATGCATAGTTTGCTTGTTTTGATGAAACTATCAATTCATATCAGTGGATTAAGCCATAAAAAAGTTATATTACAGTAGACACAATGCAAAAACGAAATATGAATTGGTTTTCAACAGTACTTAGAGTAGTGATTTGCTTTATTATACTAACGGATCTTACCGAGTTTTCTGTTGAAGTTTTGTGTGGATGAAGTGTTCGATGATCGAGAAGGTCTCGATGTGAGAAGAAGGAAGAGAGGCAAGAGCTCAAGCTTGGGGATGCCCGAGGCACCCCAAGTAAATATTCAAGGAGACTCAAGCGTCTAAGCTTGGGGATGCTGGGAAGGCATCCCCTCTTTCTTCAACAAGTATCGGTATGTTTTCGGATTCGTTTCGTTCATGCAATATGTGCAATCTTGGAGCGTCTTTTGCATTTAGTTTTCATTTTTCTTTTATGCACCATGCTGGTATGGGATAGTCCTTGGTTGATTTATAGAATTCTCATTGCACTTCACTTATATCTTTTGAGTATGGCTTTATAGAATGCTTCATGTGCTTCGCTTATATCATTTGAAGTTTGGATTGCCTGTTTCTCTTTACATAGAAAACCGCCATTTGTAGAATGCTCTTTTGCTTCACTTAGATTTGTTAGAGCACGGGCATATATTTTGTAGAAAGAATTAAACTCTCTTGCTTCACTTATATCTATTTGGAGAGATGACAGGAACTGGTCATTCACATGGTTAGTCATAAAATCCTACATAAAACTTGTAGATCACTGAATATGATATGTTTGATTCCTTGCAATAGTTTTGTGATATAAAGATGGTGATATTAGAGTCATGCTAGTGGGTAGTTGTGGATTGTAGAAATACTTGTGTTGAGGTTTGTGATTCCCGTAGCATGCACGTATGGTGAACCGTTATGTAACGAAGTCAGAGCATGATTTATTTATTGATTGTCTTCCTTATGAGTGGCGGTCGGGGACGAGCGATGGTCTTTTCCTACCAATCTATCCCCCTAGGAGCATGCACGTAGTACTTTGTTTCGATGACTAATGGATTTTTGCAATAAGTATGTGAGTTCTTTATGACTAATGTTGAGTCCATGGATTATACGCACTCTCACCCTTCCACCATTGCTAGCCTCTCTAGTACCGCGCAACTTTCGCCGGTACCATAAACCCACCATATATCTTCCTCAAAACAGCCACCATACCTACCTATCATGGCATTTCCATAGCCATTCCAAGATATATTGCCATGCAACTTCCATCATCATCATATACATGACTTGAGCATTCATTGTCATATTGCTTTGCATGATCATAAGATAGCTAGCATGATGTTTTCATGGCTTTTCCGTTTTTATGTCATTGCTACGCTAGATCATTGCACATGCCGGTACACCGCCGGAGGCATTCATATAGTCATATCTTTGTTCTAGATATCGAGTTGTAATATTGAGTTGTAAGTAAATAAAAGTGTGATGATCATCATTATTTGAGCATTGCCCCAGTGAGGAAAGGATGATGGAGACTATGATTCCCCCACAAGTCAGGATGAGACTCCGGACGAAAAAAATAAAAAATAAATAAAAAATTAAAGAAAGGCCAAAAAAGAGAAGGCCCAAAAAAAGAGAAAAAAAGATAAAATAAAAAAATGAGAGAAAAAGAGAGAAGGGGCAATGTTACTATCCTTTTACCACACTTGTGCTTCAAAGTAGCACCATGTTCTTCATATAGAGAGTCTCTTGAGTTATCACTTTCATATACTAGTGGGAATTTCCATTATAGAACTTGGCTTGTATATTCCAACGATGGGCTTCCTCAAATGCCCTAGGTCTTCATGAGCAAGCAAGTTGGATGCACACCCACTTAGTTTCAGTTTGAGCTTTCATACACTTATAGCTCTTAGTGCATCCGTTGCATGGCAATCCCTACTCACTCACATTGATATCTATTGATGGGCATCTCCATAGCCCGTTGATACGCCTAGTTGATGTGAGACTATCTTCTCCTTTTTGTCTTCTCCACCATCATATTCTATTCCACCTATAGTGCTATGTCCATGGCTCACACTCATGTATTGCATGAAAGTTGAAAAGGTTTGAGAACGTCAAAAGTATGAAACAATTGCTTGGCTTGTCATCGGGGTTGTGCAAGATGTGAATATTTTGTGTGGTGAAGATGGAGCATAGCCAGACTATATGATTTTGTAGGGATAACTTTCTTTGGCCTTGTTATTTTGAAAAGACATGATTGCTTTATTAGTGGGCTTGAAGTACTATTTTTTTATGTCAACATGAACTTTTGTCTTGAATCTTTCGGATCTGAATATTCATGCCACAATTAAGAAGAATTACATTGAAATTATGCCAAGTAGCACCGCGCATCAAAAATTCTGTTTTTATCATTTACCTACTCGAGGACAAGCAGGAATTAAGCTTGGGAGTATCATAAGCATAGAAAATTTACTACTCTTCACATAAGCAAAATTCTTCTCAATCGGAATCGTGGGAGTATCATAAGAGACTCGAATACTATAAATTGTTTCCACATTAAAAGAGTAATGTTCAGAAAAGGGGTAATAATCATGACAAGTTTTATAAATATAATCATCACTACTTTTTATAGCATATGTTTAATCACAATAATCATCATAAGTAGGAGGCATGCTATCATCATTATAAATTTGCATATCAAAACTTGGGAGACTAAAAATATCATCTTCATTAAACATAGCATCCCCAAGCTTGGGACAAACATTAATTGCAGCAAATATATTCTCAAAAACATCATCTTCATCAAACATTGCATCCCCAAGCTTGGGCCTTTTCATATCATAAGCATAATCACTCTCATAATTAATAGTATGGATAGCACCAATAGTATAGAAATTATCATATTCTTCCAAGCAAGTGCCAAAAAGATTTTCAAGATCATAAGAAGTATCATTATCTTCCACAATTATATTTTCATGAGGCACAATAGTAATAGGAGCAGCATTATTTGGGAGAGATATCTTCTTACCTCTCTTCCTTTTTCTTTTTCTTATTCTTCACCACATCATGTGTGGGTTCAATCCTCTTTTTGGAGCTCTTTATTAGTGAGATTGGTTGAATAGGAGGCTCCTCCTCGTTACCTGATTCATCATAAGAAATAATAGGAGGGTATTGGGAAGCCTCTTCCCTTTCATTAGTATTCTCTTCATCTTCTATTTGTTTTGTTTTCTTTATGTAATTGGCAATATAAGGGTTTTCAATACAATTCACCGCACAATACATATAAATTTCCTCTAGATCAAATCCAAGAAGTTTGTAACGGGCAAATTCTAGAAGATTATTAGTTAAACGTTTCATTTCTTCATAACCCATAAGCAAACTAAGTTCATTATAATGTGCAAGGGAGATCAAGTCATCACAACTTTTGGACACGATTAGATCATGGAACAATTTGCATCGGATAGCTAAATGACCCTGTTCATTGCAAAGTCCACAAGTACGGCCAAGAAAATTTAAATTTTCAGAACAATAATCTAGTATTTCTTGCAACAATTTAGTTTCTAAGTACTTATGCTTCTTGCAATATCTATCTTCCCTTTTTGGTGTGTTCGTACAAACCCAATGCACTCCACAAAAATTGACATGTTTATAGGAGACATCATATCTAGTGCAATCATTATTAGTATCATGGATATTCAAAGAATTCGTACTAACAACATTGCAATCATGCTCATCATTCAAAGATTTAGTGCCAAACATTTTATAGATTTCTTCTTCTAGCACTTGAGCACAATTTTCCTTTCCATCATACTTACGAAAGATATTAAAAAGGTGAAGCATATGAGACAAACTCAATTCCATTTTTTAGTTTTCTTTTATAAACTAAACTAGTGATAAAACAAGAAACTAAAAGACTCGATTGCAAGATCTAAAGATATACCTTCAAGCACTCACCTCCCCGGCAACGGCGCCAGAAAAGAGCTTGATGTCTCCTACACAACCTTCTTCTTGTAGACGTTGTTGGGCCTCCAAGTGCAGAGGTTTGTAGGACAGTAGCAAATTTCCCTCAACTGGATGACCTAAGGTTTATCAATCCGTAGGATGCGTAGGATGAAGATGGTCTCTCTGGAGCAACCCTGCAACCAAATAACAAAGAGTCTCTTGTGTCCCCAACACACCCAATACAATGGTAAATTGTATAGGTGCACTAGTTCGGCGAAGAGATGGTGATACAAGTGGTATATGGATGGTAGATAAAGGTTTTTGTAATCTGAAAATATAAAAACAGCAAGGTAACTAATGATAAAAGTGAGCACAAACGGCAATGCAATGCATTGAAACAAGGCGTGTATCACTACGATCGAGATCCAACAAACCAATTTCATTAGGTGTATAACCATAGAAGGTTTTATTCATGTAAACAGAACAACAATTATTCTCTAACTTAAATGAATAATAGTATTGCAATAAACATGATCAAATCATATTCATGCTCAACGCGAACACCAAATAACATTTATTTAAGTTCAACACTAATCCCGAAAGTATAGGGAGTGTGCGATGATGATCATATCATTCTTGGAACCACTTCCAACACACATCGTTACTTCACCCTTTAACTAGTCTCTGTTCATTCTGCAACTCCCATTTTAAGTTACTACTCTTAGCAACTGAACTAGTATCAAATACCAAGGGGTTGCTATAAACACTAGTAAAGTACACGTCAATAACATGTATATCAAATATACATTTGTTCATTTTTCCATCCTTCTTATCCACCAAGTATCTAGGGGCAGTTCTGCTTCCAGTGACCAGTACCTATGAGACTTGGGCTTCTTCACTTGAGCAGCAACTTGCTTGCTGTTCTTTTTGAAGTTCCCCTTCTTTCCCTTTGCCCTTTTCTTGAAACTAGTGGTCTTGTTAATCATCAACACTTGATGCTCTTTCTTGATTTCTACCTTCATCGATTTCATCATCATGAAAAGCTCGGGAATCATTTTCGTCATCCCTTGCATACTATAGGTCATCACGAAGTTCTACTAACTTAGTGATGGTGACTAGAGAATTCTGTCAATCACTATTTTATCTGGAAGATTAACTCCCACTTGATTCAAACGATTGTAGTACCCAGACAATCTGAGCACATGCTCACTGCTAGAGCTATTCTCCTCCATCTTTTAGCTATAGAACTTGTTGGAGACTTCATATCTCTCAACTCGGGTACTTGCTTGAAATATTAACTTCAACTCCTGGAACATCTCATATGATCCATGACGTTCAAAATGTCTTTGAATTCCCGATTCTAAGTTGTTAAGCATGGTGCACTAAACTATCAAGTAGTCATCATATTGAGCTAGCCAAACGTTCATAATGTCTACATCTGCTCCTGCAATAGGTCTGTCACCTAGCGGTGCATCAAGGACATAATTCTTCTATGCAGCAATGAGGATAATCCTCAGATCACGGATCCAATCCGCATCATTGCTACTAACATCTTTCAACTTAGTTTTTCTCTAGGAACATATCAAAAATAAAATAGAGGAGCTAAACATGAGCTATTGATCTACAACATAGATATGCTAATACTACCAGGGCTAAGTTCATGATAAATTAAAGTTCAATTAATCATATTACTTAAGAACTCACACTTAGATAGACATCCCTCTAATCAACTAAGTGATCACATGATCCAAATCAACTAAACCATGTTTGATCATCACATAAGATGGAGTAGTTTTCAATGGTGAACATCACTATGTTGATCATATCTACTATACGATTCACGCTCAACCTTTCGGTCTCGGTGTTCCGAGGCCATATCTGCATATGCTAGGCTCGTCAAGTTTAACCTGAGTATTCTGCGTCTGTAACTATTTTGCACCCGTTGTATTTGAACATAGAGCCTATCACACCCGATCATCACGTGGTGTCTCAACACGAAGAACTTTCACAACGGTGCATACTCAGGGAGAACACTTTTATCTTGAAATTTAGTGAGAGATCATCTTATAATGCTACCGTCAAACAAAGCAAGATAAGATGCATAAAAGATAAACATCACATGCAATCAATATAGGTGATATGATATGGCCATCATCATCTTGTGCTTGTGATCTCCATCTCCGAAGCACCGTCTGTTGGGGAACGTAGTAATTTCAAAAAATTTCCTACGCACACGCAAGATCATGTGATGCATAGCAACGAGATGGGAGAGTGTCATCTACGTACCCAACGCAGACCGACTGCATAAGCGATGACACGACGTAGAGGAAGTAGTCGTACGTCTTCATGATCCAACCGATCAAGCACCGAAACTACGGCACCTCCGAGTTCGAGCACACGTTCAGCTCGATGACGATCCCCGGACTCCGATCCAACAAAGTGTCGGGGAAGAGTTACTTCAGCATGACGGCGTGGTGATGATCTTGATGAACTACAGCAGCAGGGCTTCGCCTAAACTCCGCTACAGTATTATCGAGGAATATGGTGGCAGGGAGCACCGCACACGGCTAGGGAATAGATCACGTGGATCAACTTGTGTGTCTAGAGGTGCTCCCTGCCCCCGTATATAAAGGATCTAAGGGGGAGCGCTGGCCGGCCAAGGAGGAGGGCGCAGGAGATTCCTACTCCCTCTGGGAGTAGGATCCCCCCCCCCCAATCCTAGTCCAACTAGGATTCCTCGGAGGGGAAAGAGGGAGAGGGGGGCCGGCCACCTTCTCCTAGTCCTAATAGGACTAGGGGAGGGGGGAGGTGCGCAGCCACCTTGGGCTGCCCCTTTCTCCTTTCCACTAAAGCCCATTAAGGCCCATATGGCTCCCGGGGGGTTCCGGTAACCTCCCGGTACTCCGGTAAAATCCTGATTTCACCCGGAACACTTCCGATATCCAAACATAGGCTTCCAATATATCAATCTTTACGTCTCGACCATTTCGAGACTCCTCGTCATGTCCGTGATCACATCCGGGACTCCGAACAACCTTCGGTACATCAAAATGCATAAACTCATAATATAACTATCATTGTAACCTTAAGCGTGCGGACCCTACGGGTTCGAGAACAATGTAGACATGACCGAGACACGTCTCTGGTCAATAACCAATAGCGGGATCTGGATGCCCATATTGGCTCCTACATATTCTACGAAGATCTTTATCGGTCAGACCGCATAACAACATACGTTGTTCCCTTTGTCATCGGTATGTTACTTGCCCGAGATTCGATCGTCGGTTTCCAATACCTAGTTCAATCTCGTTACTGGCAACTCTATTTACTCGTTCCGTAATACATCATCTCACAACTAACATATTAGTTGTTAATGCTTGCAAGGCTTATGTGATGTGCATTACCGAGAGGGCCCAGAGATACCTCTCCGACAATCGGAGTGACAAATCCTAATCTCGAAATACGCCAACCCAACATGTACCTTTGGAGACACCTGTAGTACTCCTTTAATCACCCAGTTACGTTGTGACGTTTGGTAGCACCCAAATTGTTCCTCCGGCAAACGGGAGTTGCATAATCTCATAGTCATAGGAACATGTATATAAGTCATGAAGAAAGCAATAGCAACATACTAAACGAACGGGTGCTAAGCTAATGGAATGGGTCATGTCAATCAGATCATTCAACTAATGATGTGACCTTGTTAATCAAATAAAAACTCTTTGTCCATGGTTAGGAAACATAACCATCTATGATTAACGAGCTAGTCTAGTAGAGGAATACTAGTGACACTCTGTTTGTCTATGTATTCACACATGTATTATGTTTCTGGTTAATACAATTCTAGCATGAATAATAAACATTTATCATGATATAAGGAAATAAATAATAACTTTATTATTGCCTCTAGGGCATATTTCCTTCAGTCTCCCACTTGCACTAGAGTCAATAATCTAGATCACATCACCATGTGATTAACATCGATAGTTCACATCATCATGTGATTTAACACCCATAGTTCACATCGCCATGTGACCAACACCCAAAGGGTTTACTAGATTCAGTAATCTAGTTCACATCGCTATGTGATTAACACCCAAGGAGTACTAAGGTGTGATCATGTTTTGCTTGTGAGAGAATCTTAGTCAATGGGTCTGCCACATTCAGATCCGCATGTATTTTGCAAATTTCTATGTCAACAATGCTCTGCATGGAGCTACTCTAGCTAATTGCTCCCACTTTCAATATGTATCTAGACGAAGACTTAGAGTCATCTAGATTAGTGTCAAGACTTGCATCGGCGTAACCCTTTACGACGAACCTTTTTTTTCACTTCCATAATCGAGAAACATATCCTTATTCCACTAAGGATAATTTTGACCGCTGTCCAGTGATCTACTCCTAGATCACTATCGTACTCCCTTGGCAAACTCAGTGGTAGGGCATACAATAGATCTGGTATACAACATGGCATACTTTATAGAACCTATGACTGAGGCGTAGGGAATGACTTTCATTCTCTTTCTATCTTCTGCCGTGGTCGGGCTTTGAGTCTTACTCAACTTCACACCTTTGTAATACAGGCAAGAACTCTTTCTTTGACTGCTCCATTTTGAACTACTTCGAAATCTTGTCAAGGTATGTACTCATTGAAAAAACTTATCAAGCGTCTTGATCTATCTCTATAGATCTTGATACTCAATATGTAAGCAGCTTTACCGAGGTCTTTCTTTGAAATACACCTTTCAAACACTCCTTTATGCTTTGCAGAATAATTCTACATTATTTCTGATCAACAATATGTCATACACATATACTTATCAGAAATGCTGTAGTGCTCCCACTCACTTTCTTGTAAATACAGGCTTCACCGCAAGTCTGTATAAAACTATATGCTTTGATCAACTTATCAAAGCGTATATTCCAACTCCGAGATTCTTGCACCAGTCCATAGATGGATCGCTGGAGCTTGCATATTTAGTTAACACCTTTAGGATCGACAAAACCTTCTAGTTGCATCGTATACAACTCTTCTTTAGTAAATCCATTAAGGAATGCAGTTTTGTTTATCCATTTTGCCAGATTTCATAAAATGCGGCAATTGCTAACATGATTCGGACAGACTTAAGCATAGATACGAGTGAGAAAATCTCATCGTAGTCAACACCTTGAACTTGTTGAAAACCTTTTGCGACAATTCTAGCTTTGTAGATAGTAACACTACTATCAGCGTCCGTCTTCCTCTTGAAGATCCATTTATTTTCTATGGCTTGCCGATCATCGGGAAAATCCATCAAAGTCCATACTTTGTTCTGATACATGGATCATATCTCAGATTTATCTCAGATTTCATGGCCTCAAACCATTTCGCGGAATCTGGGCTCATCATCGCTTCCTCATAGTTCGCAAGTTCGTCATGGTCTAGTAACATGACTTCCAGAACAGGATTACCGTACCACTCTGGTGCGGATCTTCTCTAGTTACCTTCGAGATTTGGTTAGTAAACTTGATCTGAGTTTACATGATCATCATTAGCTTCCTCACTATTGGTGTAGTAGTCACAGGAACAGATTTGTGATGACTACTTTCCCATAAGGAGCAGTACAGTTAACTCGTCAAGTTCTACTTTCCTCCCACTCACTTCTTTCGAGAGAACTCCTTCTCCAGAAAGTTTCGGAATTTTAAGCAACAAAAGTCTTGCCTCGGATCTGTTGATAGAGGTGTATCAATAGTTTCCTTTGGATATCCTATGAAGACGCACTTCTCCGATTGAGTTTGAGCCTTATCAGGATGAAACTTTTTCATATTAAGCATCGCAACCCCAACTTAAGAAACGAGCTTAGGTTCTTGCCAAACATAGTTCACACGGTGTCGTCTCAAACGGATTTAGATGGTGCCCTATTTAACGTGAATGCAGCTGTTGTCTCTAATGCATAACCCCAAAACGATAATGGTAGATCGGTAAGAGACATCATAGATTGCACTATATCCAATAAAGTACGGTTATGACGTTCGGACACACCATTATGCTGTGGTGTTCCATGTGGCATGAGTTTGTGAAACTATTCCACATTGTTTTAATTGAAGACCAAACTCGTAACTCAAATATTTTACCTCTGCGATCATATCGTAGAAACTTTTATTTTCTTGTCACGATGATTTTCCACTTCACTCTGAAATTCTTTGAACTGTTCAAATGTTTCAGACTTATGTTTCATCAAGTAGATATCCCCATATCTGCTCAAATCATCTGTGAAGGTCAGAAAATAATGATACCTGCTGCAAGCCTTAATATTCATCGGACCACATACATCAGTATGTATGATCTCCAACAAATCTGTTGCTTGCTTCATTGTTCCGGAGAACGGCGTTTTAGTCATCTTGCCCAAAAGGCATGGTTCGCAAGCATCAAGTGATTCATAATCAAGTGATTCCAAAATCCCATCAGCATGGAGTTTCTTCATGCGCTTTACACCAATATGACCTAAACGGCAGTGCTACAAATAAGTTGCACTATCATTATTAACTTTGCATCTTTTGGTTTCAATATTATGATTATGTGTATCACTACGATCGAGATCCAACGAACTATTTTCATTGGGTGTGTAACCATATAAGGTTTTATTCATGTAAACAGAACAACAATTTATTCTCTTACTTAAATGAATAACCGTATTACAATAAACATGATCAAATCATATTCATGCTCAACGCAACACCAAATAACACTTATTTAGGTTCAACACTAATCCCGAAGTATAGGGAGTGTGCGATGATGATCATATCAATCTTGGAACCACTTCCAACACACATCGTCACTTCACCCTTAACTAGTCTCTGGTTTATTCTGCAACTCCCTTTTCGAGTTACTAATCTTAGCAACTGAACTAGTATCAAATACTGAGGGGTTGCTATAAACACTAGTAAAGTACACATCAATAACATGTATATCAAATATACTTATGTTCACTTTGCCATCCTTCTTATCCCCAAATCACTTGGGGTAGTTCCGCTTCCAGTGACCAGTCCCTTTGCAGTAGAAACACTTAGTCTCAGGCTTAGGACCAGACTTGGGCTTCTTCACTTGAGCAGCAACTTGCTTGCTGTTCTTCTTGAAGTTCCCCTTCTTCCCTCTGCCCTTTTCTTGAAACTAGTGGTCTTGTCTACCATCAACACTTGATGTTTTTCTCGATTTCTACCTTCGTCAATTTCCGCATTACGAAGAGCTTGGGAATCGTTTCCGTTATCCCTTGCATATCATAGTTCATCACGAAGTTCTACTAACTTGGTGATGGTGACTAGAGAATTCTGTCAATCACTATCTTATCTGGAAGATTAACTCCCACTTGATTCAAGCGATTGTAGTACTCAGACAATCTGAGCACATGCTCACTAGTTGAGCTATTCTCCTCCATCTTTTAGCTATAGAACTTGTTGGAGACTTCATATCTCTCAACTCGGGTATTTGCTTGAAATATTAACTTCAACTCCTGGAACATCTCATATGCTCCATGACGTTCAAAACGTCTTTGAAGTCCCGATTCTAAGCCATTAAGCATGGTGCACTAAACTATCAAGTAGTCATCATATTGAGCTAGCCAAACGTTCATAACGTCTGCATCTGCTCCTGCAATAGGTCCGTCACCTAGCGGTGCATCAAGGACATAATTCTTCTGTGCAGCAATGAGGATAAACCTCAGATCACGGATCCAATCCGCATCATTGCTACTAACATCTTTCAACACAATTTTCTCTAGGAACATATCAAAATAAACACAGGGAAGCAACAACGCGAGCTATTGATCTACAACATAATTTGCAAAATACTACCAGGACTAAGTTCATGATAAATTTAAGTTCAATTAATCATATTACTTAAGAACTCCCACTTAGATAGACATCCCTCTAATCCTCTAAGTGATCACGTGATCCAAATCAACTAAACCATAACCGATCATCACGTGAGATGGAGTAGTTTTCAATGGTGAACATCGTTATGTTGATCATATCTACTATATGATTCACGCTCGACCTTTCGGTCTCCGTGTTCCGAGGCCATATCTGCATATGCTAGGCTCGTCAAGTTTAACCTGAGTATTCTGCGTGTGCAAAACTGGCTTGCACCCGTTGTAGATGGACGTAGAGCTTATCACACCCGATCATCACGTGGTGTCTGGGCACGACGAACTTTGGCAACGGTGCATACTCAGGGAGAACACTTCTTGATAATTTAGTGAGAGATCATCTTATAATGCTACCGTCAATCAAAGCAAGATAAGATGCATAAAAGATAAACATCACATGCAATCAATATAAGTGATATGATATGGCCATCATCATCTTGTGCTTGTGATCTCATCTCCGAAGCACCGTCATGATCACCATCGTCACCGGCGCGACACCTTGATCTCCATCGTAGCATCGTTGTCGTCTCGCCAATCTTATGCTTCCACGACTATCACTACCGTTTAGTAATAAAGTAAAGCATTACATCGCGATTGCATTGCATACAATAAAGCGACAACCATATGGCTCCTGCCAGTTGCCGATAACTCGGTTACAAAACATGATCATCTCATACAATAAAATTTCAGCATCATGCCTTGACCATATCACATCACAACATGCCCTGCAAAAACAAGTTAGACGTCCTCTACTTTGTTGTTGCAAGTTTTACGTGGCTGCTACGGGCTTAAGTAAGAACCAATCTCACCTACGCATCAAAACCACAACGATAGTTTGTCAAATAGACTCCGTTTTAACCTTCGCAAGGACCGGGCGTAGCCATACTTGGTTCAACTAAAGTTGGAGAGACAGTCGCCCGCAAGCCATCTATGTGCAAAGCACGTCGAGGGAACCGGTCTCGCGTAAGCGTACGCGTAAGGTTGGTCCGGGTCGTCTCGTCCAACAATACCGCCGAACCAAAGTATGACATGCTGGTAGGCAGTATGACTTGTATCGTCCACAACTCACTTGTGTTCTACTCGTGCATATAACATCAACATAAATAACCTAGGCTCGGATGCCACTGTTGGGTTTCGTAGTAATTTCAAAAAATTTCCTACGCACACGCAAGATCATGTGATGCATAGCAACGAGAGGGGAGAGTGTTGTCTACGTACCCAACGCAGACCGACTGCGGAAGCGATGACACACGTAGAGGAAGTAGTCGTACGTCTTCACGATCCAACCGATCAAGTACGAAACTACGACACCTCCGAGTTCGAGCACACGTTCAGCTCGATGACGATCCCCGGACTCCGATCCAGCAAAGTGTCGGGGAAGAGTTCCATCAGCATGACGGCGTGGTTATGATCTTGATGCACTACAGTAGCAGGGCTTCGCCTAAACTCCGCTACAGTATTATCGAGGAATATGGTGGCTGGGGGCACCGCACACGGCTAAGGAATAGATCACGTGGATCAACTTGTGTGTCTAGAGGTGTCCCCTGCCCCGTATATAAAGGATCCAAGGGGGAGGGCTGGCCGGCCAAGGAGGAGGCGCCAGGAGAGTCCTACTCCCTCTGGGAGTAGGATTCCCCCCCCCCAATCCTAGTTGGAATAGGATTCCTTGAGGGGGGAAAGAGAGAGAGAGGGGGCCGGGCACCTCTCCTAGTCCTAATAGGACTAGGGGAACGGGGGAGGCGCACAGCCACCTCGGGCTGCCCCTTTCTCCTTTCCACTAAAGCCCACTAAGGCCCATATAGCTCCCGGGGGGTTCCGGTAACCTCCCGGTACTCCGGTAAAATCCCGATTGCGCCCGGAACACTTCCGATATCAAAACATAGGCTTCCAATATATCAATCTTTACGTCTCGACCATTTCGAGACTCCTCGTCATGTCCGTGATCACATCCTTCTACGAAGAACTTTATCGGTCAGACCGCATAACAACATACGTTGTTCCCTTTGTCATCGGTATGTTACTTGCCCGAGATCCGATCGTCGGTATCTCAATACCTAGTTCAATCTTGTTACCGGCAAGTCTCGTTACTCGTTCCATAATACATCATCCCGCAACTAACTCATTAGTTGCAATGCTTGCAAGGCTTAAGTGATGTGCATTACCGAGAGGGCCCAGAGATACCTCTCCGACAATCGGAGTGACAAATCCTAATCTCGAAATATGCCAACCCAACAAGTACCTTCGGAGACACCTGTAGAGCACCTTTATAATCACCCAGTTACGTTGTGACGTTTGGTAGCACACAAAGTGTTCCTCCGGTAAACGGGAGTTGCATAATCTCATAGTCATAGGAACATGTATAAGTCATGAAGAAAGCAATAGCAACAAACTAAACGATCAAGTGCTATGCTAACGGAATGGGTCAAGTCAATCACATCATTCTCCTAATGATGTGATCCCGTTAATCAAATGACAACTCATGTCTATGGTTAGGAAACATAACCATATTTGATCAACGAGCTAGTCAAGTAGAGGCATACTAGTGACACTCTGTTTGTCTATGTATTCACACATGTATTATGTTTCCGGTTAATACAATTCTAGCATGAATAATAAACATTTATCATGATATAAGGAAATAAATAATAACTTTATTATTGCCTCTAGGGCATATTTCCTTCAAGCATAATCACTAGCATCACACATAATTTCAAAAGGTAAATTCCAATCAGGTGGCTGAACAATAGGTGCAGAGATTAATGCTTTCTTAAGTATTTCAAATGCTTCTACGCAATCATCATCAAAGACAAATGGTATATATTTTTGTAATAAATTTTTGAGAAGTCCTTAATGAACCTCCTATAAAATCCGGCGTGACCAAGGAAACTTCTTATACCTTTGATGTCCTTGGGGCATGGCATCTTTTCAATAGCATCAACCTTGGCTTTATCAACTTCAATACCTCTTTCAGAAACTTTATGCCCCAAGACAATACCTTCATTAACCATAAAGTGGCACTTTTCCCAATTCAAGACAATATTAGTTTCTTCACATCTTTGCAAAACTCGATCAAGGTTGCTCAAGCAATCATCAAAAGAAGATCCATAGATGGAGAAATCGTCCATGAAAACCTCACAAATCTTTTCACAAAAGTCAGAGAATATAGCCATCATGCATCTTTGAAAGGTAGCAGGTGCATTACATAAACCAAAAGGCACACGTCTATAAGCAAAAGTACCAAAAGGGCAAGTAAAAGTAGTCTTTGATTGATCCTTGGCTGACGCAGGTATTTGAGAGAAACCAGAATAACCATCTAGAAAGAAAAAATGTGTATGTTTAGATAATCTTTCTAGCATTTGATCGATAAAAGGTAAGGGGTAATGATCCTTTTTAGTGGCCTTATTTAATTTGCGGAAATCAATTACCATCCTATAACCTATAATAATTCTTTGAGGAATCAATTCATCTTTATCATTAGGAACGACAGTAATACCTCCCTTCTTAGGGACATAATGGACGGGACTTACCCACTGACTATCAGCAACGGGATAGATTATACCTGCCTCAAGGAGCTTTAGTATTTCCTTTCTTACCACTTCTTTCATTTTAGGATTCAGCCATCGTTGATGATCATGAACTAGTTTAGCATCTTCTTCCAAATTTATTTTATGTTGACATAGAGTGGGACTAATGCCCTTAAGATCATCAAGAGTATACCCAATAGCAGCACGGTGCTTCTTCAGAGTTTTCAATAGTCTCTCTTCCTCATGCTCTGAAAGGTTAGCACTAATAATAACATGATATATATTTTTCTCATCAAGACAAGCATATTTAAGAGTATCAGGCAATGGTTCAAGCTCACACACGGGATCACCCTTGGGTGGAGGAGGATCCCCTAAGATTTCAATAGGCAAATTGTGTTTTAGAATAGGTTCCTATTTAAAGAATACTTCATCTATTTCCCTTCTTTCATTCATAAACATATCATTTTCATGGTCTAGCAAATATTGTTCTAAAGGATCCCTAGGAAGTACGGCAATAGAAGCAAGACCAATAATTTCATCCTTACTAGGTAATTCTTCTTCACGGTGTTGTCTACTAAATTTAGAGAAATTAAATTCATGAGACATATCATCTAAACCGATAGTAACAACATCCTTTTTGCAATCTATCTTAGCATTAACAGTGTTCAAGAAGGGTCTACCAAATATAATGGGACAAAAGCTATCTTTTGGGGAACCAAGAACAAGAAAATCAGCAAGATATTTCGTTTTCCCACACAAGACTTCAACATCTCTAACAATTCCTATTGGTAAAATAGTGTCTCTATTGGCAAGTTTAATTGTGACATCAATATCTTCTATCTCAGTAGGTGCAATATCATGCATAATTTCTTTGTATAAGGTGTCAGGTATTGCACTAGCACTAGCACCCATATCACATAAGCCATGATAACAATGATCTCCTATTTTAACAGAAATAACAGGCATGCCTACCACATGTCTGTTTTTATCTTTAGCACAAGGTTTAGCAATTCTAGCAGTCTCATCAAGGAAATGAATAACATGCCCATCAATATTATCAGACAAGAGATCTTTAACAATAGCAATATCAGGTTCAACTTTAATTTGCTCAGGAGGTGTATAAGTTTTAATATTGCTTTTACGAACCACAGTTGAAGCTTTAGCATGATCCTTTATCCTAACAGGGAAAGGTGGTTTCTCAACATAAGCGATAGGAACAATAGGATCATTATAAGTGACAGTCTTTTCTTCAACTTTAATTGGTGCAGCTACTTTTACTTCTATGGGAGGATGATATTTAAACCACTTCTCCCTAGGGAGATCAACATGAGTAGCAAAAGATTCACAGAAAGAAGCTACTATTTCAGAGTCAAGTCCATATTTAGTGCTAAATTTACGGAAAACATCGGTATCCATGAAAGATTTAACACAATCAAACTTAGGTGTTATGCCTGACTCCTTACCTTCGTCGAGGTCCCAATCTTCAGAGTTGCATTTAATTCTTTCCAATAAATCCCATTTGAATTCAATAGTCTTCATCATAAAAGAGCCAGCACAAGAAGTATCGAGCATGGTGCGATTGTTATCAGAAAGCCGAGCATATAAATTTTGAATAATCATCTCTCTTGAGAGCTCATGATTGGGGCATGAATATAACATTGATTTAAGCCTCCCCCAAGCTTGAGCGATGCTTTCTCCTTTGCGAGGCCAAAAATTATATATATAATTGCGATCACGATGAACAAGATGCATAGGATAAAACTTCTGATGAAATTCCAATTTCAATCGTTTGTAGTTCCATGACCCCGTATCATCACATAGCCTATACCATGTCAATGCATCTTCCTTAAAAGATAAAGGGAAGACCTTCTTCTTAACAACATCTCCGGGTACACCTGCAAGCTTAAATAATCCACAAACTTCATCCACATATATTAGGTGTTCATCAGGATGCATTGTTCTGTCTCCAGCAAAAGGATTAGCTAGCAGTTTTTCTATCATACCCGAAGGGATTTCAAAGCAGACATTTTCATTTTCAGTAGGTTCAGTAGGTTGAGGAGAAACTCTTTGCTCTACTGGTCGGGGTGAAGATACCCCGAACAAGCCCCTCAGAGGATTACTTTCCATAGTAACAAGTGACAGTAAATTTCAGCACACTATATAAATTTTCCTTACCAAATTCCACCTACCAAAGGCGCTTCACTCCCCGGCAACGGTGCCAGAAAAGAGTCTTGATGACCCACAAGTATAGGGGATCTATCGTAGTCCTTTCGATAAGTAAGAGTGTCGAACCCAACGAGGAGCAGAAGGAAATGATAAGCGGTTTCCAGCAAGGTATTCTCTGCAAGTACTGAAATAAGTGGTAACAGATAGTTTTGTGATAGGATAATTTGTAACGAGCAACAAGTAACAAAAGTAAATAAAGTGCAGCAAGGTGTCCCAATCCTTTTTGTAGCAAAGGACAAGCCTGGACAAACTCTTATATAGAGAAAAGCGCTCCCGAGGACACATGGGAATATCGTCAAGCTAGTTTTCATCACGTTCATATGATTCGCATTCGGTACTTTGATAATTTGGTATGTGGGTGGACCGGTGCTTGGGTACTGCCCTTACTTGGACAAGCATCCCACTTATGATTAACCTCTATTGCAAGCATCCACAACTACAACAAAAGTATTAAGGTAAACCTAACCATAGCATGAAACATATGGATCCAAATTAGCCCCTTACGAAGCAACACATAAACTAGGGGTTAAGCTTCTGTCACTCTAGCAACCCATCATCTACTTATTACTTCCCAACGCCTTCCTCTAGGCCCAAATAATGGTGAAATGTTATGTAGTCGACGTTCATATAACACCACTAGAGGAGAGACAACATACATCTCATCAAAATATCGAACGAATACCAAATTCACATGACTATTAATAGCAAGACTTCTCCCATGTCCTCAGGAACAAACGTAACTACTCACAAAGCATATTCATGTTCACAATCATAGGGGTATTAATATGCATATAGGATCTAAACATATGATCTTCCACTACATTAATTAACACTACTAGCAACCTACTAGTACCAATCCCGGACTTGGAGACAAGAATTGGATACAAGAGATGAACTAGGGATTTGAGAAGAGATGGTGCTGGTGAAGATGTTGATGGATATTGCCCTCTCCCGATGATAGGAGCGTTGGTGATGACTATGGCAATGATTTCCCCCTCCCAGAGGGAAGTTTCCCTGGCAGAACAGCTCCACCGGAGCCCTAGATTGGTTCCGCCAAGGTTCCGCCTTGTGGCGGCGAAGTTTCGTCCGAGAAGATGGCTTATGATTTTTTCCTCATCGAAAGACTTCATATAGCAGAAGATGGCCATCGGAGGGCCACCAGGGGGCCCATGAGGTAGGGGGCGCGCCCAGGGGGGTAGGGCATGCCCCCCACCCTCGTGGGCAGGGTGTGGCCCCCCTGGTGAACTTCTTGCGCTCAATATTTATTATATATTATGAAAACGTCTTCCATGAAGTTTCAGGACTTTTGGAGCTGTGCAGAATAGGTCTCTAATATTTGCTCCTTTTCCAGCCCAGAATCCCAGTTGCCGGCATTCTCCCTCTTTATGTAAACCTTGTAAAATAAGAGAGGATAGGCATAAGTATTGTGACATAATGTGTAATAACAACCCATAATGCAATAAATATCGATATAAAAGCATGATGCAAAATGGACGCATCAGGAACACAAGAGACCGAAAGGTCGAACATGAGTCGTATAGTAGATACGATCAACATGGAGATGTTCACCGTTGATGACTAGTCCGTCTCACATGATGATCGGACACGGCCTAGTCGATTCGGATCATGTATCACTTAGATGACTAGAGGGATGTCTATGTGAGTGGGAGTTCATTGAATAATTTGATTAGATGAACATAATTATCATGAACATAGTCTAAATTGTCTTTGCAAATTATGTTGTGGATTGATAGCTCGCGCTTTAGCTCTTTGTTTTAATACGTTCCTAGAGAAAGACTAAGTTGAAAGATATTGTAAGTAATTGTGAGGACTAGGTCCGTAGTCTGAGGATTGTCCTCACTGCTACACAGAAGGCTTCTGTCCTTGATGCACCTCTCGGTGTGCCAACCCCTCTGGCATCGTCTGTGGATGTTGTGAACACCTGGTAGACACGTTCTGATGACTTCCTGATAGTTTAGTGCGCCATGCTTTACAGCTTAGAGTCGGGGCTCCAAAAGCGTTTTGAATGCCATAGAACATATGAGATGTTCAAAGAGCTGAAATTGGTATTTCAGGCTCATGCCCGTGTTGAGAGGTTGAGACCTCTGACAAGACCTTTGCCTACAAGATGGAGGAGAATAGCTCAGCCAGTGAGCATGTGCTCAGAATGTCTGGGTACTTCAATCACTTGAATCAAGTGGGAGTTAATCTTCCAGATAATAGAGTGATTGACAAAAGTTCTCCAGTCGCTATCACCAAGCTATTAGAGTTTCGTGATGAACTATGACATGCAAGGGAATATAATCCCGGAGCTGTTCGTCGTGCTTAAGGCCGTAAAGGTAGAAATCAAGAAGGAGCATCAAGTGTTGATGGTTAACAAGAGCACTGGTTCCAAAGAAGGGCAAGGGCAAGAAGGGAAACTTCTTGAATGGCAAGCCAGTTGCCGCTCCAGTGAAGAAAGCTAAGAACCCAAACCCGAGACAAAGTGCTTCTATTAGGGGAACGGTCATTGGTAGCAGAACTGCCTCAAATACTTGGTAGATAAGAAGGCTGTCAACTTCAACAAAAGTATATTTGATATATGTGTGTTATTGATGTGTACCTTACTAGTACTCCTAGTAGCACATGGGTATTAGATACCGCTTCAGTTGCTCATATTGGTAACTTGAAACAAAAGCTACGGAGTTAACGGAGACTAGCTAAGGGCGAGGTGACGATGTGTGTTGGAAGTATTTCCAAGGTTGATGTGATCACCATCGCACGCTCCCTCTACCTTCGGGATTAGTGTTGAATCTAGATAAATTTTGTTTGCATTGGTGTCTATGTTGAGCATGAACATGATTAGATCATGTTTATTGCAATACAGTTATTCATTTAAGTCAGAGAATAATGGTTATTCTGATTACATGAATAATACCTTCTATGGTCATGCACCCAATGTGAATGGTTTATTGAATCCCGGTCATAGTTATACACATGTTCATAACATTGATGCCAAAAGATGTAGAGTTGATAATGATAGTACCACTTTCATGTGGCACTGTCGCTTAGGTCATATTGGTGTAAAGCGCATGAAAGAACCTCCATGCGAATGGACTTTTGAAGTCACTTGACACATGCGAACCATGCCTCTTTGGCAAGATGACTAAAACCCCATTATTTGAAACAATGGAATGGGCAAGTGACTTGTTGGAAATCATTCATGCTGATGTGTGCGGTCCGATGAGTGTTGAGGCGCGTAGTGGATGTCGTTATTTTCTCACCTTTACCGGTGAATTGAATAGATATGGGTATATTTACTTAATGAAGCATAAGTCTGAAATGTCTGAAAAGTTCAAGCAATTTCAGAGTGAAGTTGAGAATCAACGTAACAAGAAGATCAAGTTCCTTCAATCTGATCAAAGGGAAAGTATCTGAGTTATGAGTTTGGCAACCACTAAAGACAAGGTGGAATCGTTTCACAGTTGACGCCACCTGGAACACCATAGCATGATGGTGTGTCCGAACGTCGTAATTGAACCTTATTGGATATGGTGTATGATGTCTCTTACCAATCTACCGATATTTTTGGGGGTTATGGATTAAAGACAATTACATTCACTTTAAATAGGGCACCATCTAAGTCCCCGGAGACAACACCATATGAACTATGGTTTGGCAACAAACCAAAGTTGTTGTTTCTTAAGGTTTGGGACTACAATGCTTATGTCGATAGGCTTCGGTCGGAAACGCTCGAACCCAAAGCGGAAAATTGTATCTTCATAGAATACCCAAACAAGACGATTGGGTATACCTTCTATCTCAGATCTGAGGGCAAAGTGTTTGTCGCTAAAAACAGGTCCTTTCTCGAGAAAGAGTTTCTCTCGAAAGAATTGAGTGGGAGGAAGATAGAACTTGATGAGGTTGTTGAACCTTCACTTCAACCAGAGAGTAGCGCAGCACAAAAAGATGTTTCTGTGGCAACTACATCAGTTGAAGAGAAAGCTAATGATGATGATCATGAAGCTTCAGATCAAATTACTATCGAACCTCGTAGGTCCACAAGGGTGTGTACAACTTCTCAGTGGTAACCCTGTCTTAAAGGTCATGTTGTTGGACAACGATGAACCTATGAGCTATGAAGAAGCGATGGTGGGCCCGGATTCCAACAAATGGCTAGAAGCCAGGAAATCCGAGATAGGATCCATGTATGAGAACAAAGTATGGACTTTGGTGGACTTGCCCGATGAACGGCAAGCCATTGAGAATAAATGCATCTTTAAGAAGAAGACATACACTGATGGTAATTAATGTCACCATTTGTGAAGCTCGACTTGTCTCAAAGAAGTTTCCGACAAGTTCAAGGAGTTGACTATGATGAGACTCTCTCAATCATAGCGATGCTAAAGTCTGTTAGAACTATGTTAGCAGTTGCTACATTTTCATTTACGAAACCAGGCAGATGGATGTCAAAACAAAGTTTCCTTGACGGTTTCCATGAGGAAAGGTTGTATGTGATGCAACCAAAAGGTTTTTGTCAATCCTAAGGATGCTAAAAGGTATGCAAACTCCAGCGATCCTTCTATGGACTGGAGCAAGCATCTCAGAGTTGGAACATACGCTTTGATGAGGTGATCAAATCATTTGGGTTTATACAAAGTTTGCAAGAAACTTGTATTTGCAAGAAAGTGAGTGGGGGCACTACAACATTTCTGATAGGTATATATGGATGGCATATTGTTGATCGGAAATGATGTAGAATTTCTATGAAAGCATAAAGGGTTGTTTGAATGGAGTTTTTCAAAGGAAGACATGTGTAAAACTGCTTACATGTTGGGTATCAAGATCTATAGAGATAAATCAAGACGCCTGATAAGACTTTCACAGAGCACATACCTTGACATGTTCTTGAAGGAGTTCAAGATGGATCAGTCAAAGAAGGAGTTCTTGCCTGAGTTGTGAGGTGTGAAGTTAAGACTTGAAGCTCGACCACGACAGAAGAAAGAGAAAGGACGGAAGTCTTCCCCTATGCCTTAGCCATAGGCTCTATACGATATGCCATGCTGTGTACCGCGATGTGCCTTGCCACGTGTTTGGCAAGGGGGTACAAGAGTGATCTAGGAGTGGATCATTGGACAGCGGTCAAAATTGTCCTTAGGAATAAGGAAATTTTTCTCGTTTATGAAGGTGATAAAGAGTTCGGCGTAAAGGGTTACGTCGATGCAAGCTTTAACACCTATCTGGATGACTCTGAGTAGCAAACCGGATACGTATAGTGGAGCAACCATTTGGAATAGCTCCAAGTGGAGCATAGTAACAACATCTACAATATGAAATCAAGATTTGCGAAGAACACATAGATCTGAATGTTGCAAACCTGTTGACTGACACTTCTCTCGTAAGCATAACATGATCAAACCCTAGAACTCATTGAGTGTTAATCACATGGTGATGTGAACTAGATTATTGACTCTAGTAAACTCTTGGGTGTTAATCACATGGCGATGTAAACTAGATTATTGACTCTAGTAAACTCTTCGGGTGTTAGTCACATGGCGATGTGAACTATGAGTGTTAATCACATAATGATGTGAACTAGATTATTGACTCTAGTGCAAGTGCGAGACTATTGGAAATATGCCCTAGAGGCAATAATAAAATGGTTATTATTATATTTCCTTGTTCATGATAATTGTCTATTGTTCATGCTATAATTGTATTAATCGGAAACCGTAATGCATGTGTGAATACATAGATCGTAATATGTCCCTAGTAAGCCTCTAGTTGACTAGCTCATTGGTCAATAGATGGTCATGGTTTCCTGATCATGGACAATGGATGTCATTGATAACGGCATCACATCATTAGGAGAATGATGTGATGGACAAGACCCAATCTTAAGCGTAGCACAAGATCGTGTAGTTCGTTTGTTAAAGCTTTTATAATGTCAAGTATCATTTCCTTAGACCATGAGATTGTGCAACTCCCAGATACCGTAGGAATGCTTTGGGTGTACCAAACGTCACAACGTAACTGGGTGGCTATAAAGGTGCACTACAGGTATCTCCGAAAGTGTGTGTTGGGTTGGCACAAATCGAGACTAGGATTTGTCACTCCGCATGACAGAGAGGTATCTCTGGATTTTTTGTCCAAAAGGACCCCCTGCCGAACGCTATTGACAAAAAGACTACCTACGGATAAAATTGTCAAAAAAGGACCCCTCACTAGTGGCGGCAGGCCCGGCCGCCACAGCAGGAGGCGGCCACGCGCGGTATAACGGATTCGGCACAGCACAACAATCGTGACGTAACGGGCGAGTCCAGGTGGGCCACGCCACCACTGGGTGAGGCGGCCACTGCTGCCCATGCCGCACCCAGGCTGACAACAGCATCTGCACGGAACGCGAGGCGCGGGCCTGGCCGCCACCGAGTGAGGCGGTAGCGCTGCATGCGGCCCGACAGCCCCTGACCCTTGACGGCGCTGATTCCTATGACAGTGACCTGACGGCACTAATTTCTACGGCGGGAAATGTGCTCCTGCTTTTCCCCGAAAATTGCTACAGTAGCGCGTGATTTCCGCATTGTTTTGCTTTCTGCAGCTGACACTGATGCTTTGTAATTTGGAATCAGATTCCTGCCTACGTGATTTCCGCTTCTTGCTGACACCTGAGAGCGTTGTAGTTGCTGCGTGTGATGAGACACCGTGATGCTGGAATCCGAGGCTGCGGTAGGTGAGTCTACCTCGTTCTGCCGACAATACAGTGCTCCTCTTCTTTATATACGCACAACCGCGGCTACGCATACACTCTCTCGAATATCTCTCGTTGCCTTCACTGCCTCTCTACTCTGTCAAAGTCTACAAGAATACACAGAAGGAAATACTTGGTAGCCACTTTCACTCGTGATTTTGGCCGATTTAGAGTTGGTTTTCGAAGATGGTGAAGTTGAAGAAAAGATAGATTAAGGTAAGATCTATCCATTTTTGTTGGTTTTGTTTGCATGCATGATGTTTTTGTTCTGTTTGATTAGTTCCTAAGTGTGTATTCTATGTTGTTTTAGGCATTATTTCAGCACTTGGAGGAGTCATTTGGAGTTTCTGGAGTAGGATTTGCCGTGCTAAGTGAAGTACGAAGGGGGAGATCAAGGTATGAGCTTTGCAATACATGGATTTTTTTGTGATGCACGGTGGTAATTAGTTAGTCATTTAGCTCATCATTAGCTATGTGATGTTAGTGCTTAGAGGTTAGGAAAAAATTCAAACGACGGATACAACATTTAAACTATTTTTTGATAATAGTAGGTTGAAGATGTTGTATCAATGTTAGTTGCGTACATTTGTATTGACATGCGAGAAGCTCTTAATACGATAATTAATAAAAAAATGCACTGTAATTGTTCATTGCATGGGGTATGCTATTTCATGTGGTATGTTTATTAATAAGTCTATGGTTAGGAAACCGTAGGTCTACTTTATTATGTCACAATAATCTAAATTTTATATGTTAAGATTAGGTGGTAATGTACTTAATGATATATGTAATTAGGTAAAATAATTCATCTTAGTAGCAAACAAGGACGAGATGACGTGATTGAAGAAATTGTGTTACCATCTTCGCTGTCCCTTTTGAGATGATGACCACATACATGCAAGTGCTATTTTCATACTTTTGATAGCAGAAAGAAAAATCCGTGTGTAATATTGATGTTCATGTGATAATAGGTTGACTCCGTTCATATATTACTGGTGACGGATATTTATTCGAACTATTTGGACGCTTAATTGCATTTGCAAGCACATCCGTATTTGACCTAAGGTATAAAATGACGCCGTAATTTTGTTAATATTTTTTATATTGATGTACTGTCATGCCGCTGCAAATATTATTATTTGTAAATAAATGAATTTTATCATATGATATGAAAAACATTATATCATGCCGGAAGAAATTAGATATTTTACTCATATGATATTAAAATGTTATTATCGTAATATTATGTTTAGTGGTTGTTTGGATAGCGAGTACTTACCCTCAGTTTTCTCATAACCTATTGTAAGAAAATTATGTAGAAAACCATATTTTACTAATAGTCGTTTTTCCAGAAGCTAAGTTTTTGCATGTTACAAGAACTATTTTAGGATATTTTTGGGGTAGTTAGAGAAAAGCAAACAGAGTTTTAGTTTGTTACGCTCGTAGACGAGTTAGAGAAAAATAGATCTTTAAATACTCGTTAACCAAACAACCCCTTAAAGTCTAAGCAAATGATTCTTAAAACAAACCGAATATTTATAACGAAAATATGGTTATTATTTTAGTCGTAAGATATGTAAATGTTGTCATCGTTACTAAATGTTCAGTTACTAATTATTTGAAATGTAAACATGTATGTTGGTTAGGTACTATGGAAAATTTAGTAGTGTACTATGGGAACGTCTTATGCGACGGTCCATTCGGGGTGGATGTGTCCTTGTGCGAGTCGACTACAGTTGTAGTGAGAGACATGGTCAACGTGGGTTACACAGCTGTTAGAAGGTGGATCCGAGCAATGTTTGGCCCAGGGATGCTGGGAAAAAAATGACAATGGAGGCCTTCGTCGTTGACGGAGGAAATGATGGGACAGTTGCCCGTTGGGGTTTGCGGCCTATCACGGGTGATCGGTCGTGGGGGTCGTACATGAGGTTTGCAAGCAATCCCAATAACTCAATGTATGGTCAGCCGATGGTGTATGTGGAGTTTATTTCAGTCACTGATGTTGCCGGATGCAGTAGGAGGGGTGGTGAGGTCGAGTTGGCCATCACATCAGCCCCTAGCATCGGCCCATCAGAACTGACGGGCTGCCAGCCTGTGTACGACATAGGATATTGGTCTGCGGCCGTTGACATGAGCGAACACGTGGAGGGATTGCCGGAGGCGCTGGATGATGATGATCATTCTTCTGCGTCTTCGGAGTCAAGCGGAGAAGATGTTCCTTCTCAGAGGGCGGTCGCGGCGGCACTGCAACCTGGGTTTTTATAGGATATGAGCATCACCAACGAATTTCACTCTGCTTCTGGCCTAGGAGCGGGAAGCCTGGAGGTTGGGCAAGTTTTCCCAGACAAGAAGTTTGCTTACCAGGCAATGGGTAGCTATGCAATCGGCATCCACCGCCATCATAGAGTGAAGCAGTCTGATAAAAAAGAGTTGAAGGTCATATGCATCCACACCGCGAAAGGTTGTCGCGGAAGAGTTCTCGCTAGACTGAAGCCTGGGGTATGTCAGTCATGGCATATCACAAAAATAGTGGAGCATACCTGTGAGAAAACTGGGACTCTTTTAGATCACTGCAATGTGACAGCAAAATTTGTGGCACAGACGATGGAAACAATTGTGCAGGGAAGTCTCAACATTAGTGTTAGGGCTATGCAAAAAGATGCAGAGGATCTAATTGGATTCCTTGTTAGCTACAGCAAGGCTAGGCGTGCGAAGGAAAATATATTCAAGAACTTGTATGGTACCTATGAGGAGGCATATTCTTATGCCCCCAGAATGCTTCATCAAATAGCAAGTGCTAATAGGGGGACTCAAGTTTGGCGGAGAGAACGTCCAAACCCAATGAACCCGGGTGAGCTAATCCTGGACTGCTTATTCTGGGCATTCGCCCAGACTATACAAGCCTTCAAGCACTGTCGCCCGGTATTATCTATTGATGGTACCTTTCTTACTGGAAAGTACAAGGGCACACTATTGGTGTCGATTGCAGCGGATGCAAATAATCAGCTTCTTCCTACTGCATATGCATTGGTCGAGAGCGAGAACAAAGATAGCTGGTTGTGGTTCCTAAGCTGCGTGAAGATTGGTGTCATGAAAGAGCGTAAAGGTGTTTGCATCATCTCTGATCGCAACACTGGATTATTAAGCGCTCTTGAAATAATTAAGGCGTCGGAAGAAGAGTGGGGCTGGCCCGATCTAGAGGGAAGGTGGTGCATGAGGCATTTGGCAGCAAACTTTTACTCCAAATTCAAAAACAAGGATAGGTTCAAGTTATTCAAGAGGATGTGCATGCAAAAAACTAAAGCCAAAATGAATGCGATCTGGGCAGGTATCAATGGTGAGATCGACCGCGTGGCCTTGCCACAGAGAGAAGACCGGAGGGGTCGTAGGACGCCCATAAATTTGAGCCAGTGGATCCGCGAGAATTGCCCTCATTTGGACAAGTGGGCGCAGGCTCACGACACCGGGGCTCGGTATGGAATAATGACCAGCAACATGTCAGAGGTGTACAATGGTGTTCTTAAAGGGGTGCGAGCACTGCCTATCACAGCCCTAATTGAAGAAACTTGGAATCAGACCCTGTCATACTTTGCAGACAGGGTCACTGTCGCCAAAGCATAAGTTGAATTGAACAAGCCATGGTCCGAGAAGATGCAAAGACATCTGGACAAGAAAGCAAAGAAGTCCCAAAGTCATGGCTGCAGGAAAGTGGACGCACTTAGGAATAAGTGGGAGGTCAATGTGCGAGCCAAATACGTTAAGGGTCACCACATAGGATCAAAAAAGCAAGCTGTCACCCTTGGCTCAACCTCCTGTGAGTGCAGTTGTAACAAGCCCAAGCTTGAGGGCTACCCTTGCAGTCATGTGCTCCGGGCGGCTGCTGATCAAAAAATCAGCGTCGAGCCATACATATCGCCGTACTTCAACATGTACAATCTGTACAACACTTGGAACGGTGAGTTCTGGGCTTGGGGCATTGATATGAACTACAAAATGTTGTGGCCAGATGGGCCGAAATGGGTTCCGAACGCCGACTTGATGAGAACCGCAAAGGGACGATGTCAGTCTAGGCGTCATCGCAATGACATGGACCATAGCCAGATGGGAGAACCAAGGCGATGCCGCGTTTGCAGGTGTCCTGGACATTCACGAAGAGACTGCCCGTATCGAGCCAACAACAACGCATGATGTTGATATATATGTACTCGCCATGTCTATTTATATTTCCACTCGTTATGTGTACTTATATTAAATTTAAATTGAATCTCTTTGTATTATTGTACTCCTGATGTTAACTTCAGATAATTAATGTAAATCGTATCTCTTTGTATTTTTTAAGTTAATTTTGATTTGCATTTGTATTTCTGTCTTCCTCGTAATTTATATTTGTATGTTTGTATGCAGGTTATGGGTGAAGTGCCAGTGCTTTTGCAGGGGCCCCATGACGCCGGCCACCGTTGCCACCTATTTTTGAAACCAAATACTAAGCCTGATTATCGGCCTTTCAGACTTCGAACCATAAAGAAAACATGGCCAATACACAATTCTTTCCTTGCTCACCTTGACGCTTATGGACTACAAGGTTTTGCTAGGCTCACATCATGCAACGACCAAGTACGTTCGGACCCATCCCTTTTGACATCCCTCGTTGACCGGTGGAGACCTGAAACCCACACCTTTCACTTTCGTTTTGGGGAGCTTGCACCTACACGGAAAGATGTTTCTATGATCACTGCTCTACCAATTAGAGGTGAGCCGGTAGTCTCTCCACGAGTGTCTCCATCTTGGGCATTAGATATAGCAGCCCGTCTTGGGATGGAAATGCCAGAATCACAACGTTCTGGTAACCCTCGGGGCATCCCACTCGTCTGGCTTCATGATAACTTTCATAATTTATCTAGCTTCGCCAATGAGGAGACGAGAAAAAGACATCTGTTTGCGTATTTGTTGTGGCTCCTCGGGAATCTATTTCCAAATTCACATGGGGATGTTGTTGTCCCTGGTCTCATCTACATTGCAGAGAATATGGTAGATGAACCTTTACCCGAGCAGCCAAAATACAGCTTCGGTTCTGCCATGCTATCTCATACATACAGAGGCTTGTGTGAGGCCACGCAAAAAACCTCTTTCGCACAAAAAGCTCCATTACTTTGTGTCTCCTATGAGTTTCTACAGTTGTGGTCCTGGGAATACCTCCCCGTAGGACGACCTCGTATAGTACAACCCGTATACCCATACGACTTTAGCGAGGGTGCCAGCGCAACTATGGCTACCAGGTGGATAAAGGCACGGAAACGTTGGTCTCCAGATATTGTGAAAAATTGTTACCCTATGTACCACCAGCAGTTTGAGATACTTGATGAGGCAGAAGTCACATGGAACCCGTGGACTCAGGACCAGCTACAAACGATTTGAACATCTATGTATGCTGAAATAAAAATGCACCAGTCAGGAACAATTTTTCCCGCCTATATCTCCCGCCATACTATCCCGCTCCACTCTTTTGCTTATGTTAGGCCGAAATGATTTTTTTTAAGATACAACATGACAAGGTACTTTATTCTAAAACTATATTTTTTTCCATCACGACAAGGTACAACTGAAAATAAGATACAACACGACAAGGTACAACTGAAAATAAGATACATCGTACAATTTAATAAAGCTACATTTAACTACTGAAATAAAGCTACATTAAACTGCAAAAATAAAGATACAAATGATTGCGAAATTTAAAATACTACCACAGGAATCTACTGAGTCCAACATGGATATTTTCCTTTTCCATCGCTAGCTTCTTCTGCTGCCTTGGCTTGACGAGCCCTTTCTTTCTTTCTCTGCCTCTCTGCCTCACGAGCCTCCTTTTGCTGTCGTTCCTGCTCTTCCCTGTTTTTCTTTCCTAAATCCTGAAAAAACTGGTGTTGCTCCGCATAGTATTCTTTTAACTCTCTCTCTTGCTCTGCTTTCTCCTCGGCTTCTGCCTTCTCGCGTCGCTCTTCCGCATAGAAACTATTCCATGCATGGCGACTTCTTTCACGAATCTCAGTCACTGCCCAAGCCGGCATCTCCGTGTCAATCCAACGATAGTACATGCATAGAGGCGGAGGAGACTACAACAAGAAACCAGAATGTTATTAAAGAATCTATCAAAATACCAACAATATCTATTTGTGATGGTTAAAGCATACCGGAGGCTTGTCGTACTCTGAAATAGCTATGGGTGGATCTTCCTCATAATTGGCGCACATGAAAAACTTCATGCCCAACCAATCTGAAAAATCCGTAACCTCCTTCACCTTGCAAAGATCGCCACACCAACACCGCAGGACTGCCACCCCTGGAGGCAAACTTGCATTCTTCATTTTCCTCGGCCTAATGCTTTGATCTGAGCAAGGCAAACTCATACCGACTGAAAATATGTTTTACACACTTTGCGCAGTGCCGATTTTGAGGATGGCTGGACGAGAGCCTCGGTGTCTCCTTTCATAAGCTCAGACGATAAATGATGGCGAGAAAATTAAGCGGGGATATTTAGGATCATTGTGGTGTCGTCACAACAGCTTCCTGCAGCATCGGATTCCCAATGCCATCGCATCCGCTGAGGCAAAAGAAGCAAAAGTAGGACTGATTCCCGGGCGAAAGAACCAAAAGCGTCCATATTCCCGCGCGTCGGAGTCACCGTCGTCAGTGTCGTTGCCGCGCCTCGGAATCAGCGCCGTTTGCGCACTATTGCGCGTGCAGCAGCACAACACATGCCGCCTCGGCTGGTGGCGGCGTGGCCCACCTGCTGGGCCCGCGCGCAGCAGGCCATGTCGGCCGGGGAGCGACAGCGGCACCGGCGGCCGCCTCACCCGGTGGCGGCCGGGCCCACCTGGCGCGGCCCGTTCCGTCGCGGCACGCTGCACTGTGCAGAAGCCGTTGTGCCCCGCGCGGCCGCCTCCTGCAGTGGCGGCTGGGCCCGCTGCCTCATGGCGTGGCGGCAGGTGACACGTGTCGCCTGCCGCGCCTGCCGCCACTTGTGAAGGGGTCTCTTTTGTCAATTTCGTCCGCAGGGGGTCTCTTTTGGCAATTCCAGTGGGCAGAGGGTCTCTTTCGACAAAAAAATCGTATCTCTGGGCCCACTCGGTAATGCATCATCATAATGAGCTCAATGTGACTAAGGAGTTGGTCACGGGATCATGCATTATGGAACGAGTAAAGACACTTGCCCGTAACGAGATTGAACGAGGTATGAGGCAAGTAACATACCGATACGCAAAGGGAATTGCATACGGGATTGATTGAATCCTTAAGATCGTGGTTCATCCGATGAGATCATTGTCGAACATGTAGGAGCCAACATGGGTATCCAGATCCCTCTGTTGGTTATTGGCCGGAGAGATGTCTCGGTCATGTCTACATGGTTGCCGAACCCATAGGGTCTACACACTTAAGGTTCAGTGACGCTAGAGTTGTTATGGGAAATAGTATGTCGTTACCGAAGGTTGTTCGGAGTCCCAGATGAGATCCCGGACGTCACGAGGAGTTCTGGAATGGTTCGGAGGTGAAAATTTATATATGGTAAGTCCTCATACGGTCACCGAAAGTGTTCGAGGTTTGCCGGTATTGTACCGAGACCACCGAAAGTGTTCCGGGGTTCCACCGGGAGCGTCCACTTGCCCCGGAGGGCCCTATGGGCTGTATGTGGAGGGGAACCAGCCCCTAAGTGGGCTGGGCGCCATCCCCCTAGGGCCCATGCGCCTAGGGTTGAGGGGAAACCCTAGAGGGGGCGCCCCCTTGGCTTGGGGGGCAAGTTTCCCCTCCCTGGCCGCCGCTCCTCCCCTAGATGGGATCTGGGGGGGGTGGCCCCCCTCTCCCTTGCCCCTATATATAGTGACGGAGAGAGAGGGTAGCAGCACCCTTCCCCTAGCGCAACCCCTCCCCCTCTCCTACACCTCCTCCTCCGTAGCGCTTAGCGAAGCCCTGCCGAAGAACCACAAGCTCCATCACCACCACACCGTCATGCTATCGGAGTTCTCCCTCAACTTATCCTCTCCCCTTGCTGGATCAAGAAGGAGGAGACATACCTAGGATGTACATGTGTTGAACGCGGAGGCACCATTGTTTGGTGCTTAGATCAGAATCGACCGCGATCTGAATCGCTGCGTGTACGACTCCACCAACCGCGTTCTTGTAACGCTTCCGCTTAGCGATCTTCAAGGGTATGAAGATGCACTCCCTCTCTCTCGTTGCTAGTATCTCCTAGATTGATCTTGGTGACACGTAGGAATTTTTTTGAATTATTGCTACGTTACCCAACAACTATTGGGTATACCTTCTACCTCAGATCTGAAGGCAAGATCTTTGTTGCCAAGAATGGATCCTTTCTGGAGAAAGAGTTTCTCTCGAAAGAAGTAAGTGGGAGGAAAGTAGAACTTGATGAGGTACTGCCTCTCGAACCGGAGAATAGCGCAGCTCAGGAAGATGTTTTTGTGGTGCCTGCACCTACTAGAGAGGAACTTAATGATGATGATCATGAAACTTCAGATCAAGTTGCTACTGAACTTCGTAGGTCCACAAGGACACATTCCGCACCAGAGTGGTACGGCAACCCTGTCCTGGAAATCATGTTGTTAGACAACGGTGAACCTTCGAACTATGAAGAAGCGATGGCGGGCCCGGATTCCAACAAATGGGCTTGAGGACATGAAATCCGAGATAGGGTCCATGTATGAAAAAGAAGTATGGACTTTGACAGACTTGCCCGATGATCGGCAATCCATAGAGAATAAATGGATCTTTAAGAAGAAGACTGAAGCGGATGGTAATGTGACCATCTATAAGGCTCGGCTTGTCGCTAAGGGTTATCGACAAGTTCAAGGGGTTGACTACGATGAGACCTTCTCACCCTTAGCAAAGCTGAAGTCCGTCCGAATCATGTTAGCAATTGTCGCATTCTATGATTATGAGAGATGGCAAATGGATGTCAAAACGGCATTCCTTAATGGTTTCCATAAGGAAGAATTGTATATGATGCAGCCGGAAGATTTTGTCGATCCTAAGAATGCTGACAAGGTATGCAAGCTCCAGCGCTCCATCTATGGGCTGGTGCAAGCATCTCGGAGTTGGAACATTCGCTTTGATGAAATGATCAAAGCGTTTGGGTTTATGCAGACTTATGGAGAAGCCTGTTTTTACAAGAAAGTGAGTGGGAGCTCTGTAGCATTTCTCATATTATATGTGGATGACATACTATTGATGGGAAATGATATAGAACTTTTGGAAAGCATAAAGGCCTACTTGAATAAGTGTTTTTCAATGAAGGACCTTGGAGAAGCTACTTACATATTAGGCATCAAGATCTATAGAGATAGATCGAGACACCTTATTGGTCTTTCGCATAGCAGTACCTTGACAAGATATTGAAGCAGTTCAATATGGATAAGTCCAAGAAGGGGTTCTTGCCTGTATTGCAAGGTGTGAGATTGAGCACGGCTCAATGCCCGACCTCGGTAGAAGATAGTGAAAAGATGAGTGTCATCCCCTATGCCTCATCCATAGGCTCTATTATGTATGCCATGTTGTGTACCAGACCTGATGTGAACCTTGCCGTAAGTTTGGTAGGGAGGTACCAAAGTGATCCCGGTATGGAACACTGGACAACAGTCAAGAATATCCTGAAGTACCTGAAAAGGACTAAGGATATGTTTCTCGTTCATGGAAGTGACGAAGAGCTCGTCGTAAAGGGTTACGTCGATGCTAGCTTCGACATAGATCTGGATGACTCCAAGTCACAAACCGGATATGTGTACATTTTGAATGGTGGGGCAGTCAGCTGGTGCATTTGCAAGCAAAGCGTCGTGGCGGGATCTACATGTGATGCGGAATACATAGTTGCCTCGGAGGCAACACAAGAAGCAGTCGTGATGAAGGAGTTCATCACCGACCTAGGAGTAATTCCCAATGCGTCGGGCCCGATGACTCTCTTCTGTGACAACACTGGAGCTATTTTCCTTGCCAAGGAGCCCGGGTTTCACAAGAAGACCAGGCATATCAAGCGTCGCTTCAACTCCATTCGTGAATATATTCAAGATGGAGACATAGATATTTTCGAAGTGCATACGGATCTGAATGTCGCAGATCCGTTGACTAAACCTTTTCCATGAGCAAAACATGATCAACACCAGAACTCTATGGGTGTTCGATTCATTGCAATGTAACTAGATTATTGACTCTAGTGCAAGTGGGAGACTGTTGGAAATATGCCCTAGAGGCAATAATAAAGTGGTTATTATTATATTTCCTTATTCATGATAATTGTCTACTATTCATGCTATAATTGTATTAACCAAAAACCGTAATACATGTGTGAATACATAGATCACAACATGTCCCTAGTGAGCCTCTAGTTTACTAGCTCGTTGATCAATAGATGGTTGTAGTTTCCTGACCATGGACATTGGATGTCGTTGATAACGGGATCCCATCATTAGGAGAATGATGTGATGGAGAAGACCCAATCCTAAGCATAGCACAAGATCGTGTAGTTCGTTTGCGAGAGCTTTTCTAATGTCAAGTATCGTTTCCTTAGACCATGAGATTGTGCAACTCCCGAATACCGTAGGAGTTCTTTGGGTGTATGAAACATCACAACATAACTGGGGTGACTATAAAGGTGCACTATAGGTATATCTGAAAGTGTCTGTTGGGTTGGCACGAATCGAGACTGGGATTTGTCACTCCGTATGACGGAGAGGTATCTCTGGGCCCACTCGGTAATGCATCATCATAATGAGCTCAAAGTGACCAAGTGTCTCGTCACAGGATCATGCATTACGGTACGAGTAAAGTGACTTGCCGGTAACGAGATTGAACGAGGTATTGGGATACGGATGATCGAATCTCGGGCAAGTAACGTACCGGTTGACAAAGGGAATTGTATACGGGATTGATTGAATCCCCGACATCGTGGTTCATCCGATGAGATCATCGTGGAACATGTGGGAGCCAACATGGGTATCCAGATCCTGCTATTGGTTATTGGCCAGAGAGATGTCTTAGTCATGTCTACATGGTTCCCGAACCAGTAGGGTCTACACACTTAAGGTTCGGTGACGCTAGAGTTTTTATGGGAAATTGTATGTGGTTAACGAAGGTTGTTCGGAGTCCCAAATGAGATCCCAAACGTCACGAGGAGTTCCGGAATGGTCCGGAGGTGAAGATTTATATATGGGAAGTCCAGTTTCAGTCACCGGAATAGTTTGGGGGGTTATCGGTATTGTACCGGGAACACCAAAAGGTGTCTGGGGGTCCACCGGGTGGGGCCACCTGCCTCGGGGGACTTAATGGGCAGAATATGGGAGGGAACCAGCCCCTGGTGGGCTGGTGCGCCCCCCAAGGGCCCAAGGCGCCTAGGGTTGGAAACCCTAGGGGGAGGGGCGCCTCCCACCTTGCTTGGGGGGCAAGTCTCCCCCCTGGCCGCCGCCCCCCTCTAGATGCATCTAGGGGGCCGGACCCCTCTCCCCTTCACCCTATAAATAGAGGGGGGTGGGAGGGCAGCCGCACCCCTTCCCTGGGGCAGCCCCTCCCTCCTCCAACACCTCCTCCTCCGTAGTGCTTAGCGAAGCTCTGCCGGAGAATCACGAGCTCCACCACCACCATGTCGTCGTGTTGCCGGAGTTCTCCCTCAATTTCTCCTCTCCCCTTGCTGGACCAAGAAGGAGGAGATGTCCCGGGGCTGTACGTGTGTTAAAGGTGGAGGCGCCGTCCGTTTGGCGCTTGATTGGATCTTCCGCGATTTGAATCGCCGCGAGTACGACTCCATCAACCGCGTTTTTGTAACGCTTCCGCTTAGCGATCTTCAAGGGTATGAAGATGCACTACCTCTCTGAAAGTGCGTTATATCGACTAGAGGGGGTGAATAGGCGATTTTTATGAATTCTTCACTGAGGAATTTACAGGTGAGGAAATTCCTTAGCGAAGAACTACTAGCAGCGGAATAAGTACTCAAAAGTAAACATAACAGAACAGAAGCATAGTCACCATGATGAAATGAAGATAAGCACAGAGTACTGAAAGCGTAAGCACATGATAGCACAGGATGAAGCCAAACATACTAAAGAAATTGAACTGAGGAAATTGAGAAAGTCTTCAGTCAAAGTCTTCAAACACAGATATGAACAAGTGCACAACACAGTTATGAGGAAATGAAAGAGTTGAGGAAATAGAACTAGTTGGCTTGGTGAAGACAATGATTTGGTAGACCAGTTACAACTGTTGTGACAGTTGTACGTCTGGTTAGGGCGGCTAGGTATTTAAACCTGAGGACACACAATCTTGGACACCCAGTCCTGAACACGCAGTCCAGGACACTTAGTCCTCACCGTATTCCCCATGAGCTAAGGTCACAGAGACCTCGCCCAATCACTCGTGGAAAGTCTTCAGGTGACTTCCGAACCTTCACAAACTTGGTCACTCGGCGATCCACAATTCCTCTTGGATGCTCTAGACCTTGACGCCTAACCGTCTAGAAGAAGCACAGTCTTCAAAGGTAACAAGTGTCGGATCCGCGCAGGATCAATCTCTTCAGTGATGCTCAATCACTTGGGGTTTGTAGGTGTTTGGGTTTGGGTTTTCCTCACTTGATGATTTTCGCTCAAAGTCCTCGAAGGATGGGATGCTCTCAAATGACAAGTGTCAGTTTCTCTTGGAGCAGCCAACCAGCTAGTGGTTGTAGGGGCGGCTATTTATAGCCTAGGGAGCACCCTGACATGATAAGACATAAATGCCCTTCATGATATGACCGTTAGGTGGGTAGATATTTTGGGACAGCTGGCGCATAGCACAGCAACGGTCGGAGTTTTGAGTATCAAATTCCTCAGGGCTATCATGTTCCTCACTGTGTAGGAAATCCGCACTGGTGAATTCCTAACTCCTCAGTCAGAACAAATTCCTCAGAAACCAGAAGAACTTCATCTCTGTCATTGAAGAATATGACTGAACTGTATGAGATTTCCAATGGCTTCACTCGAAGGGATTGGTAGGTGTAGGATTTTGAGTTGAGCATCACATGGAAAATTTTCTTTAGTATTTCCTTGACCCCCTTTAACAGTACGGTGTTTCCTAAGACTCAAGAAAGAGAAAATGAAACTACAAAAACAAAAGTCTTCACGCTTCATGTTCCTCGAATGAATGACAAGTCTTCAAGGTCACACCAATTTCTTCACTTTCAAGGTCTTCAGAAAGTCTTCAGAAATTCAAAGTCTTCAGTCAAAGAACTTCATTTTTAGGGGCCGACTTTCTCTGTAAATATCAAACTCCTCATAGACTTATAGACCTGTGTACACTCACAAACGCATTAGTCCCTTAACCTATAAGTCTTCAATAAACCAAAATCACTAAGGGGCACTAGATGCACTTACAATCTCCCCCTTTTTGGTGATTGATGACAATATAGGTTAAGTTTTCAACGGGGATAAGCATATGAAGTGTAAATACTGATATTGAGGAATTTGATTGCAAGATATAGAAGAACTCCCCCTGAAGATGTGCATAGTGAGGAATTTGTATTTGAAGCAATGCACATTTGAAGAGTTGAATCATGGAGATCTCCCCCTATATCTTGTAATTCATACACACATTTGACATATCATAATGAGGAATATGAAATGCATGAGAAATATGGTGACTGATGTAATTCAGCATGCGTGCATTAACATATATGAGGAATAAGCATGCAGAAAGACACATCAAAAGTATCAGAGCACCATCGGGTTTAAGTTTACAACTCGATCCAATAAAGTTTCAGAAGAACGTGAGTTGTAACTTAGCAAAAAACACCCATATAGACAGACCCGCTTGAAGACTAACTCAAAATTATCCCCCTTTGTCATCGAATGACCAAAAGGATCGAAAATGAGGACTAACGCCCCTGAAGAATATCAAGTTGATGAAGGAGCGCCAGCGTTGTTGGGGTTGTTTGTCGTGGAAGGGCCTGCTGCAGTGTCGTCCAAGTCTTCATGCTCGTCGGTATCGCGCGATGAAGAATATGAGCTGGACACCAAAGAAGGAACCTCGACCTTCTTGTATTTCTTCGGTGGAGGTGCAGACCAGCCAAAATCCTCCTTGAGACCCATTTTCTTGAGATATTCTTCACCATACAGATGTGACAGAATGGCCCAGGTGCGACCGAAGACTTCATGGAGGTAGTAATGGTTTTTCTTCACTGCATTGTGTGTAGCAGTCATGTTGTGAAGAAATGAACCAAACTAACGCTTAACCCATTTATGGTTTCGATCCACCTTCTGGTGAAGACTAAGCAGAAGCTCACGGCCAGTCATCACACGAGGATCAGTGGCTTGGGGAGTGGACTTGGGTGCATTGGCAGCAGAGTCATGTGTGGCAGAGTCATCATTGGTGGAATAAGATGCAGCCTTGCGAAACTGACCATCCAATGGATGAATGCCTTCATCAATAACAGCCGGAGCCTTGCCCTTTTCATCAGCTGAGGAATAGGTCCGCTTGAGGACTTCAATCGGGGGCAAGTAGCTGAGGTGATTATGAAAATCAGCTTTGTAGTTGAGTGAAGACCTTGACCTGAGGAATCTCATGATCCAGGGTGCATAAGGCTTCAGCTCAAATGGTGAAAGTGCAACATTTGCCAGAGTCCTCATGAAGAAATCGTGATAATTGACAGGAATGCCATGAATGATGTTGAAAACCAGATTCTTCATGATGCCGACAATTTCCTCATCATATGAGTCATGGCCTTTGATGGGGCTCATTGTCCTCGTCAGAATGTGATAGACGGTTCTGGGCATATAGAGTAAATCCTTCACGAGGAATTTGGTTCATGAGGCCTGACTTGGCTTCAAAGGCTTCATCAGAACTTGCATGTAGTGATTTGTAAGCTCAGGTTCACTGTAGGTGCAACAAGCAACTTCAAGGGGAGGACTGAGTGGTAAAGCACGAAGCAATTCAGTAGCTGGTGCCGTGTAGTGAGTGTTTTCAGACATCCAGTCCAGCACCCATGAATTAACATCTTCAGAATCTCCTGTGATGTGCAGTGCTGCATAAAATTGAAGAATGGGTTCTTCATTCCAATCACATATGTCAGTGTAGAAATTTAACGGTCCAGCGTCGTGAAGAACACTGAGGACTGGAATGAAGCACGACAGAGATTCCATATCCACTTGAGGAATGTGCTCATGGTAGAAGATTTTGTCTTTGTTGAACAGCACTAAGGAATAGAAATTAGCCTGGCTGGCAGTCCAAAAACGCCTCTTCCTAATGCGAGCAGAGTCATAGGGGTTGTAGTTTGTGAAGAATACATGCTCGCCGAAGAAATCATCAGCCTTGAATTTTTGCTTCCTAGAGAATGGATCCTTTGGCTTGGGTAGAGGACTGTCAGTGAGTTGCATCACAACCTCAGGAATCGAAATCTCAGGTTCTTCAGGCTGAGGAATTTCTGGTTCCTCTTCAGTGGCAGTCTGCGTCTTCAGATGTTCAGCAGCAATAGTATCTTCAGCACTAGTGGCTAGAATTTATTCATGTACAGACGAAGTGGGGTGAGTTTCTTCAGAGCCCATTTGAACAGTTTGTGCAGGGGACTGAGGTATTTGTTGTAAAGGTATGAACAGTGGAGAGTTGGGATGTTGACTTTCCCAAAAGTCATCACTTAGCACGGGTGTAGTACAACCAATGTCCACATCTTCATCTTCCATTTCTTCAACGCCGGCCTCTTCAGCTATGAACTGAGGCATGGGCGAAGAGTGTTGAAGGGTTCTGATCCGCTTCAATTTCTTCATCCATCTGCTCTGACGAAGCAGCAGAGGGATTCTCTTCATTGGATTCACTTGGAATCACATATTCTTCATCAAGAGGGACAAGGTCCTTTGATGGCATGGTTGAGATCGGAACAGCATCAATGGGATTTGCAAACGACCTTGTCAGTGGCTTCATCTTCTTCGGGGCTGAAGAATTTGATGAAGTTGATGCCTTCCTTTTCTTCACTTCTGCACGCTCTGCAGCCTTAGTCTTCTTCACATCTGATGCAGATGGAAGGATCGGAGTTGGTGTAGGCGCAGGAGGAGCAGAGGAATCTGGTTGATTTTCTTCAGGCACAACTGATGCAGTTACCCTGACTTCTTCATTTTCTTCAAGCGCACCACTAGTGGATGCCCTGGCAATTTCTTCAGTAGCTGGAATGCAGTCATCAGCCCTGGAACTCACATTTTCTTCAGCAGCCTGAAAGTCATCAGCGGTGCTGGCATGTTCTTCAGTTGGCTGAGCAGATGCTTCAGCCTGAGGAATTTCCTGTTGCGTTGGGGGTGCAACATTTGAGGTGAAGATGTAAGTCAGTTTAACAAACCTGACCTTGGCTCCTTGCCAATGAACATAGTAGGCTTTGAATTCATCACTGAGGGTTTTGATTTCAGACTGATTTTTACAAGTTCATCAGTTGTCATAGTGACAACGTTGTTCTTCAGAAATTTCTCCTTCTTATATTGTGCTTTCTTGATCTGCCTGGCCTTCTCATATTTCCATTTTTCCTCTTGGATGAAATGGGCCAGCATGTGACTTTTGCCAGGAGTCAACTTGAAATCAAGCATAGGAGTGTTTGGGTCCTTGTGCCAGAGATCAATATAGTCGAGGATCAACCTTGGATCCAAAAGGAGTGGCACATTTGTGCCTTTGGCTCTAGCGTCCCTGACTTGCCTATTTCTGATGATCTCAACAAGTTCTTCATCATCAGCTTCATCTTCTTCAGACGGCACTTGGAAGGCGACCTGCTTCTTCTAAGGACTAGGGCGAGGACCTCGTCCAGCAGTGGCCTTTGCCTTCAGCAGAGAGGGTCCCGTTGAAGAATTGGGTGCAGCTGAGGAACTAGCTGAAACTCATGAGGCAATTGAGACGCCTGTAATCCTTTGGCACGTGTCAAGATGCACAGGTGCAGAGGACTTTGTCGGAGCAGCTGAGGACTTTGGAGGAGCTGCTGAGGACTTTTGAGGAGCTGAGGATTTGGGAGGAGCAGGAGCAGCATGAGGAATTGGTCTTGAGGGCTTTGAAGATTCTGGCCGTGAGGGCATTGCTGAGGAACATGGCCTTGAGGGCACTGAAGGCGAAGCACTTGGCTTTTGCGCAGGCTTCTTTGACATGGCCTTCTTAGGCTTGACAGAGGCCTTGTTGGGGAACGTTGCAGAAAATAAAAAATTTCTACGGTTTCACCAAGATCTATCTATGAGTTCATCTAGCAACGAGTGATCTGAGTGCATCTACATACCCTTGTAGATCATGAGCGGAAGCGTTCAAGAGAACGGGGATGATGGAGTCGTACTCGCCGTGATCCAAATCACCGACGACCAAGTGCCGAACAGACGGCACCTCCGCGTTCAACACACGTACGGAGCGGATGACGTCTCCTCCTTCTTGATCCAGCAAGGGGGAAGGAGAGGTTGATGAAGATCATGCAGCATGACGGCGTGGTGGTGGATGCAGCAATGATCGCAGCAGGGCTTCGCCGAGCTTCTGCGAGAGGGAGAGGTGTAGCAGGGGAGAGGGAGGTGCCAAGACCTGAGGGTGTCGCTGCCCTCCCTCCCCCCCTTTATATAGGCCCCCTAGGGGGTGCGTCGGCCCTAGGAGATGGGATCTCCTAGGGGGGCGGCGGCCAAGGGGGAGGAGTGCCCCCCAAGGCAAGTGGAGGCGCCCCCTCCCCTAGGGTTCCCAACCCTAGGCGCATGGGGGGCCCAAGGGGGGGGCGCACCATCCCACTATGGGCTGGTTCCCTCCCCACTTCAGCCCATGGGGCCCTCCGGGATGGGTGGCCCCACCCGGTGGACCCCCGGGACCCTTCCGGTGGTCCCGGTACAATACCGGTGACCCCTGAAACTCTCCCGATGGCCGAAACTGCACTTCCTATATATAATTCTTCACCTCCGGACCATTCCGGAACTCCTCGTGACGTCCGGGATCTCATCCGGGACTCCGAACAACTTTCGGGTTACTGCATACTCATATCTCTACAACCCTAGCATCACCGAACCTTAAGTGTGTAGACCCTATGGGTTCGGGAGACATGTAGACATGACCGAGACGGCTCTCCAGTCAATAACCAATAGCGGGATCTGGATACCCATGTTGGCTCCCACATGCTCCTCAATGATCTCATCGGATGAACCACGATGTCGAGGATTCAAGCAACCCCGTATACAATTCCCTTTATCAATCGGTACGTTACTTGCCCGAGACTCGATCGTCGGTATCCCAATACCTTGTTCAGTCTCGTTACCGGCAAGTCACTTTACTCGTACCGTAATGCATGATCCCGTGACCAGACACTTGGTCACTTTGAGCTCATTATGATGATGCATTACCGAGTGGGCCCAGAGATACCTCTCCGTCATACGGAGTGACAAATCCCAGTCTTGATCCGTGTCAACCCAACAGACACTTTTGGAGATACCCGTAGTATACCTTTATAGTCACCTAGTTACGTTGTGACGTTTGGTACACCCAAAGCACTCCTACGGTATCCGGGAGTTACACGATCTCATGGTCTAAGGAAAAGATACTTGACATTGGAAAAACTCTAGCAAACGAACTATACGATCTTGTGCTATGTTTAGGATTGGGTCTTGTCCATCACATCATTCTCCTAATGATGTGATCTCGTTATCAATGACATCCAATGTCCATAGTCAGGAAACCATGACTATCTCTTGATCAACGAGCTAGTCAACTAGAGGCTTACTAGGGACATGTTGGTGTCTATGTATTCACACATGTATTACGATTTCCGGATAACACAATTATAGCATGAATAAAAGACAATTATCATGAACAAGGAAATATAATAATAATCTTTTTATTATTGCCTCTAGGGCATATTTCCAACAGTCTCCCACTTGCACTAGAGTCAATAATCTAGTTACATTGTGATGAATCGAACACCCATAGAGTTCTGGTGTTGATCATGTTTTGCCCTAGGGAGAGGTTTAGTCAACAGATATGCGACATTCAGATCCGTATGTACTTTACAAATATCTATGTCTCCATCTTGAACATTTTCACGAATGGAGTTGAAGCGACGCTTGATGTGCCTGGTCTTCTTGTGAAACCTGGGCTCCTTGGCAAGTGCAATAGCTCCAGTGTTGTCACAGAAGAGTTTGATCGGCTCCGAAGGATTGGGTATGACTCCTAGGTCGGTGATGAACTCCTTCACCCAAATTGCTTCATGCGCTGCCTCCGAGGCTGCCATGTACTCCGCTTCACATGTAGATCCCGCCGCGACGCTCTGTTTGCAGCTGCACCAGCTTACTGCTCCACCATTCAACATATACACGTATCCGGTTTGTGACTTAGAGTCATCCAGATCTGTGTCGAAGCTAGCGTCGACGTAACCCTTTACGATGAGCTCTTCGTCACCTCCATAAACGAGAAACATGTCCTTAGTCCTTTTCAGGTACTTCAGGATATTCTTGACCGCTGTCCAGGTTTCCTTGCCGGGATTACTTTGGTACCTTCCTACCAAACTTACGGCAAGGTTTACATCAGGTCTGGTACACAGCATGGCATACATAATAGACCCTATGGCTGAGGCATAGGGGATGACACTCATCTCTTCTATATCTTCTGCTGTGGTCGGACATTGAGCTGAGCTCAATTTCACACCTTGCAACACAGGCAAGAACCCCTTCTTAGACTGATCCATATTGAACTTCTTCAATATCTTATCAAGGTATGTGCTTTGTGAAAGACCTATGAGGCGTCTTGATCTATCTCTATAGATCTTGATGCCTAATATATATGCAGCTTCTCCAAGGCCCTTCATTGAAAAACTCTTATTCAAGTAGGCCTTAATGCTGTCCAAAAGTTCTATATCATTTCCCATCAAAAGTATGTCATCTACATATAATATGAGAAATGCTACAAAGCTCCCACTCACTTTCTTGTAAACGCAGGCTTCTCCATAAGTCTGCATAAACCCAAACGCTTTGATCATCTCATCAAAGCGAATGTTCCAACTCCGAGATGCTTGCACCAGCCCATAAATGGATCGCTGGAGCTTGCTTAGGGTCGACAAAACCTTCCGGCTGCATCATATACAGTTCTTCCTTAAGATAACCGTTAAGGAATGTCGTTTTGACGTCCATTTGCCATATCTCATAATCATACTATGCGGCAATTGCTAACATGATTCGGACAGACTTCAGCTTTGCTATGGGAGAGAAAGTCTCATCGTAGTCAACCCCTTGAACTTGTCGATAACCCTGAGCGACAAGCCTAGCTTTATAGATGGTCACATTACCATGCGCGTCTGTCTTCTTCTTAAAGATCCATTTATTTTCTATGGCTCGCCGATCATCGGGCAAGTCAGTCAAAGTCCATACTTCGTTTTCATACATGGATCCTATCTCGGATTTCATGGCTTCCAGCCATTTGTCGGAATCTGGGCCCGCCATCGCTTCTTCATAGTTCGAAGGTTCACCGTTGTCCAACAACATGATTTCTAAGACAGGGTTGCCGTACCACTCTGGTGCGTTACGTGTCCTTGTGGACCTACGAAGTTCAGTAGCAACTTGATCTGAAGTTTCATGATGATCATCATTAACTTCCTCTCTAGTCGGTGCAGGCACCTCAGGAACATTTTCTTGAGCTGCGCTACTTACCGGTTCAAGAGGTAATACTTCATCAAGTTCTACTTTCCTCCCACTTATTTCTTTCGAGAGAAACTCTTTCTCTAGAAAGGATCCATTCTTGGCAACAAAGATCTTGCCTTCGGATCTGAGGTAGAAGGTATACCCAATAGTTTCTTTAGGGTATCCTATGAAGACGCATTTTTCTGACTTGGGTTCGAGCTTTTCAGGTTGAAGTTTCTTGACATAAGCATCGCATCCCCAAACTTTTAGAAACGACAGCTTAGGTTTCTTCCCAAACCATAATTCATACGGTGTCATCTCAACGGATTTCGACGGAGCCCTATTTAAAGTGAATGCGGCAGTCTCTAAAGCATAGCCCCAACATGATAGCGGTAAATCGGTAAGAGACATCATAGATCGCACCATATCTAATAGAGTGCGATTACGACGTTCGGACACACCATTACGCTGAGGTGTTCCAGGTGGCGTGAGTTGTGAAACTATTCCACATTTTCTTAAGTGTGTGCCAAATTCGTGACTCAAGTATTCTCCCCCACGATCTGATCGCAAGAACTTGATTTTCCTGTCACGTTGATTTTCAACCTCACTCTGAAATTCCTTGAACTTTTCAAAGGTCTCAGACTTGTGTTTCATTAAGTAGACATACCCATATCTACTCAAGTCATCAGTGAGGGTGAGAACATAACGATAACCACCGCGAGCCTCAACACTCATTGGACCGCACACATCAGTATGTATGATTTCCAATAAGTTGGTTGCTCGCTCCATTGTTCCTAAGAACAGAGTCTTGGTCATCTTACCCATGAGTCATGGTTCGCACGTGTCAAATGATTCGTAATCAAGAGACTCTAAAAGTCCATCTGCATGGAGCTTCTTCATGCGTTTGACACCTATGTGACCAAGGCGTCAGTGCCACAAGTATGTGGGACTATCATTATCAACCTTACATCTTTTGGTATTCACACTATGAATATGTGTAGCATTACGCTCGAGATTCATTAAGAATAAACCATTCACCATCGGAGCATGACCATAAAACATATCTCTCATATAAATAGAACAACCATTATTCTCGGATTTAAATGAGTAGCCATCTCGAATTAAACGAGATCCTGATACAATGTTCATGCTCAAAGCTGGTACTAAATAACAATTATTGAGGTTTAAAACTAATCCCATAGGTAAATGTAGAGGTAGCGTGCCGACGGCGATCACATCGACCTTGGAACCATTCCCGACGCGCATCGTCACCTCGTCCTTTGCCAGTCTCCGCTTATTCCGCAGCTCCTGCTTTGAGTTACAAATGTGACAACTGCACCGGTATCAAATACCCAGGAGCTACTACGAGTACTGGTAAGGTACACATCAATTACATGTATATCACATATACCTTTCGTGTTTCCGGCCTTCTTGTCCGCTAAGTATTTGGGGCAGCTCCGCTTCTAGTGACCACTTCCCTTGCAATAAAAGCACTCAGTCTCGGGCTTGGGTCCATTCTTTGGCTTCTTCCCGGCAGCTTGCTTATCGGGCGCGGCAACTCCCTTGCCGTCCTTCTTGAAGTTCTTTTTACCCTTGCCTTTCTTGAACTTAGTGGTTTTATTCACCATCAACACTTGATGTTCCTTTTTGACTTCTACCTCTGCTGATTTCAGCATTGAATATACCTCAGGAATGGTCTTTTCCATCCCCTGCATATTGAAGTTCATCACAAAGCTCTTGTAGCTTGGTGGAAGCAACTGAAGGATTCTGTCAATGACCGTGTCATCCGGGAGATTAACTCCCAGCTGAGTCAAGCGGTTATGTAACCCAGACATAGTGAGTATGTGCTCACTGACAGAACTATTTTCCTCCATCTTACAGCTGAAGAACTTGTCGGAGACTTCATATCTCTCGACCCGGGCATGAGCTTGAAAAACCATTTTCAGCTCTTCGAACATCTCATATGCTCCGTGTCTCTCGAAACACTTTTGGAGCCCCGGTTCTAAGCTGTAAAGCATGCCGCACTGAATGAGGGAGTAATCATCAGCACGTGTCTGCCAAGCGTTCATAACGTCTTGGTTCTGTGGGACGGGTGCATCACCTAGCGGTGCTTCTAGGACATAATCTTTCTTTGCATCTATGAGGATGATCCTCAGGTTCCGGACCCAGTCCGTATAATTGCTGCCATCTTCTTTCAGCTTGCTTTTCTCTAGGAACGCGTTGAAGTTGAGGACAACGTTGGCCATTTGATCTACAAGACATATTGTAAAGATGACTAAGTTCATGATAATTAAGTTCATCTAATCAAATTATTCAATGAACTCCCACTCAGATAGACATCCCTCCAGTCATCTAAGTGTAACATGATCCGAGTTAGCTAGGCCGTGTCCAATCATCACGTGAGACGGACTAGTCAACATCGGTGAACATCTTCATGTTGATCGTATCTTCTATACGACTCATGCTTGACCTTTCGGTCTTCTGTGTTCCGAGGCCATGTCTGTACATGCTAGGCTCGTCAAGTCAACCTAAGTGTTTGCATGTGTAAATCTGTCTTACACCCGTTGTATGTGAACATTGGAATCTATCACACCCGACCATCACGTGGTGCTTCGAAACAATGAGCTGTCGCAACGGCGCACAGTTAGGGGGAACACTCTCTTGAAATTATTATGAGGGATCATCTTATTTACTACCGTCGTTCTAAGTAAACAAGATGCAAAAACATGATAAACATCACATGCAATCAAATAATAGTGACATGATATGGCCAGTATCATATAGCTCCTTTGATCGCCATCTTGGGGCTCCATGATCATCTTGTCACCGGCATGACACCATGATCTCCATCATCATGATCTCCATCATTGTGTCTCCATGAAGTTGCTTGCCAACTATTACTTCTACTACTATGGCTAACACGTTTAGCAATAAAGTAAAGTAATTTACATGGCGTTTCTCAATGACACGCAGGTCATACAAAAATTAAAGACAACTCCTATGGCTCCTGTCGGTTGTCATACTCATCGACATGCAAGTCGTGATTCCTATTACAAGAACATGATCTCATACATCACATATATATCATTCATCATTCATCACAACTTTGGACATATCACATCACAAAACACTTGCTGCAAAAACAAGTTAGACGTCCTCTAATTGTTGTTGCAAGTTTTACGTGGCTGCAATAGGGTTCTAGCAAGAACGTTTTCTTACCTACGTAAAAGCCACAACGTGATTTGTCAACTTCTATTTACCCTTCCTAAGGACCCTTTTCGTCGAATCCGCTCCAACTAAAGTGGGAGAGACAGACACCCGCTAGCCACCTTATGCAACTAGTGCATGTCAGTTGGTGGAACCTGTCTCACGTAAGCGTACGTGTAAGGTCGGTCCGGGCCACTTCATCCCACAATACCACTGAAGCAAAATAAGACTAGTAGCGGCAAGAAAGTTGACAACATCTACGCCCACAACAAATTGTGTTCTACTCGTGCATAGTAATTACGCATAGACCTAGCTCATGATGCCACTGTTGGGGAACGTTGCAGAAAATAAAAAATTTCTACGGTTTCACCAAGATCTATATATGAGTTCATCTAGCAACGAGTGATCTGAGTGCATCTACATAACCTTGTAGATCGTGAGCGAAAGCGTTCAAGAGAACGGGGATGATGGAGTCGTACTCGCCGTGATCCAAATCACCGATGACCAAGTGCCGAACGGACGGCACCTCCGCGTTCAACACACATACGGAGCGGATGACGTCTCCTCCTTCTTGATCCAGCAAGGGGGAAGGAGAGGTTGATGAAGATCCAGCAGCACGACGGCGTGGTGGTGGATGCAGCAATGATCGCAGCAGGGCTTCGCCGAGCTTCTGTGAGAGGGAGAGGTGTAGCAGGGGAGAGGGAGGTGCCAAGACTTGAGGGTGTCGCTGCCCTCCCTCCCCCCCTTTATATAGGCCCCCTAGGGGGTGCGTCGGCCCTAGGACATGGGATCTCCTAGGGGGGCGGCGGCCAAGGGGGAGGAGTGCCCCCCAAGGCAAGTGGAGGCGCCCCCTCCCCTAGGGTTCCCAACCCTAGGCGCATGGGGGGCCCAAGGGGGGGCGCACCATCCCACTATGGGCTGGTTCCCTCCCCACTTAAGCCCATGGGGCCCTCCGGGATGGGTGGCCCCACCCGGTGGACCCCCGGGACCCTTCCGGTGGTCCCGGTACAATACCGGTGACCCCTGAAACTCTCCCGATGGCCGAAACTGCACTTCCTATATATAATTCTTCACCTCCAGACCATTTCGGAACTCCTCGTGACATCCGGGATCTCATCCGGGAGTCCGAACAACTTTCGGGTTACTGCATACTCATATCTCTACAACCCTAGCGTCACCGAACCTTAAGTGTGTAGACCCTACGGGTTCGGGAGACATGTAGACATGACCGAGACAACTCTCTGGTCAATAACCAACAGCGGGATCTGGATACCCATGTTGGCTCCCACATGCTCCTCGATGATCTCATCGGATGAACCACGATGTCGAGGATTCAAGCAACCCCATATACAATTCCCTTTATCAATCGGTACGTTACTTGCCCGAGACTTCATCGTCGGTATCCCAATACCTTGTTCAGTCTCGTTACCGGCAAGTCACTTTACTCGTACCGTAATGCATGATCCCGTGACCAGACACTTGGTCACTTTGAGCTCATTATGATGATGCATTACCGAGTGGGCCCAGAGATACCTCTCCGTCATACGGAGTGACAAATCCCAGTCTTGATCCGTGTCAACCCAACAGACACTTTTGGAGATACCCGTAGTATAACTTTATAGTCACCCAGTTACGTTGTGACGTTTGGTACACCCAAAGCACTCCTACGGTATCCGGGAGTTACACGATCTCATGGTCTAAGGAAAAGATACTTGACATTGGAAAAACTCTAGCAAACGAA
>NW_024115997.1:0-5217 GCF_003073215.2 Triticum urartu | reverse complement strand
CCGTGCCCCGCCCCGCGTACCTCCATCCTAAGGTCATCGCGAAGCCGGTGCTCCCCGCGGCGCCGCTGATCCTTGCACCGCCTGCCCACTCCAACGAGGACGCCGGCAACCGCAACGACAATGCAATGTCGTGGACGCGCGTCGGCGGGGAGTGCAACTACAACTACAAGGTACCCAGCGGCCGCCAGATCATCGTCGAGTACCTCGGCCCCAAGGCAACCACTGGCAAGATCGCCGACCGCGCCGCCCCGGGCTTCGTCGCGGAGGGCGTGGACATCTTTGCGGCGAGCCCGGACGCGCTCCCCTTCCCGCCCGGCCACAGGAAGCAGGACGGGGAGGCGTGGGGCTACTTCTTCGCGGCGAAGCCCGCCAGCAGCATGCGGCGGGCGCCCGGCGGGTGGTGGATGCAGTACGGCGACGCGAAGGGGTACGAGTTCCGCGGGGAGGTGTACGCCCGCCACCGCAGGTTCGAGTTCCGCGCGGCGCGGGCGGACGACGGAGGCGGCAAGGTGACGTGGGAGCAGACGCGGTGGCTGATGAAGGAGTACGCGCTCCACAAGGGCGCGGACGCCTTCCGCGGCGCGACGACCGGCCCGGCCGGTGCCAACATGGACCTCGTGGTCTACAAGGTGTTCACGAAGCCGGTGGTCACTCCACCGCCGCCACCTGCACTCTCGAGCGAGGCGGAGAACCAGGCGAGGAAGGGCGCTGGATCTAGTTCAGACTCGGATGCGCCCAGGATTGTTTTCGACATTGATCTGAACAACTAAGCGCCCACGCCCGGGCTCGCTGTAGCAGAGGTCTCGTTTGATCCACGCACGGAACACGGAAGGGAATTAACCCAGCTGGAGGCATCTCCGTTGCAGCCAGCAAACGTTCGCCAAGGTTTTGATTTGCTTTCCATGGATTTTCGTTGGCAGCTGCATTACTCTCTGAAAGTGGAGAAACTTGTACAAGTGAGAGTTGGTAGGAATGTTCCCGTTTGTTTCTTTACATATGATGACATTTTGATCTGTCTATCCTTCTATGGTCATCTTATACTCATACTGATTACTGCAATTGGCAAGAACAGATGAACTGTTATGTTTACTCCCAGATAGCTGTAAGACATCTTATCTTTCTTCAAGGCAGATGGTGCCTACATTTTCGCAAGCAAGTACGTAGCCATTTATACTGAAATGAGATCATGAAAATATATCAGTAGTTTGATTGTACACATCAGTGTGACTGTACATTCAGAAGTAGCAATGTGATTGATTATACACAGAGAACCTCTCGAAGGAAAAACTAACAAGTTACACTCCTAGAGAAAAACATGAACTGACGAAGCTGCAGCCTGGAGGTAGCCCTTCTTTACTGAGTATTTATAAGTCTAGGGTAGATAATGGTACTAGTAACTCATCACTACTTGTTGCACAAAAATTCTGCTGGGTCCAAGATCATGGACTTCCATTCATCTGTTCTAACACTGCATAATAGACTTCATAAACGACTCCCTTCCGACATGGCCATACAACATCCTGTTAAGAACGAACTGCTCAAGTCTCAGTCGTCTCCTCTTCGTCAAAGAAGTCCCAGAGGGCACCATAGTCACTTTCTGCTTCCAACCTCATCTTAGCAGATAGATCCATCTCTCCTAGGGATTCAAGACCCTTGACAAGTGTTATGTATGTTGTCCTGTCAGGTTCCGTGTCCCATAGTTTCATAAGACGGAAGCAGTCCATTGTTAATTGTGTGAACTCAGCATCTAAGAGTGTCTTCAGAAGCAGATTGAAACCATCCGTGTCAGGTTCCAATTGTTCCCTCTTCAGATACGAACAGGCTTTGCCAACCTCGGACCTCAATCCTTTCCTAGCAAGCACTGTAATAAGATCAACATACCAGAACAACCTAGGCTTGTACCAGTGCTCCTTTCGAATCTCCTCAAAGACCTGACATAGATGACAAAACAAGAGGCATCTTAGTGTGCATTTCTCAGTTCCAGTCAACAAGTATCTGCTTGCCAGCATCATCTATTAATTAATCTAAATGCAGATAAGAATAAAAACTGTGCTAATGAATATGCAGTAAATTGTCATGCAAATACCCAAAAGAAAGCATTTACAAAACATATGATAATGGTAAAAGGGCAACAACAACAGACTAGATTAAGGTAACCCCGTGTACTGCCAATGAATTATCACCATTCATGACCAGCAGGCCCTCTCGCCAACGGCACGGGCACACTGTGTGGGACGCAATATCACTAGTTAGTATCTTTTGTGTGTTTTGGCATGTTCGGTCTAATAATATGACCACCACATGCAACTAGTGTCTCCGTTCTTCTTGATGAAAAGGCAGCACAACAGCCGGTTGCTCGACTAAAATTTATAACTCATGTAAATTTCGCACGTACAGCATTCGTTATGTAGAGTAAGAAAAACGTGCTATTTAAGATTCTTGTTGCAAGAATGATAAGGAACTATACCCACATTCCTCACTTCACAGATTTGTTCCTTCTGGTATGGTTGAGAAATGTCATCTATAGCACACCTACTGCAGCCATACAATGAAACAACATTGGTATGGAGCAAAGCAGGAACAATTCGGAGATCGGTGACTCATAAGTGGCCAGTGTACAGACTGTTTCCCAACAATGGTAGGTGATCTAAACAGACAGTTCGTGAATAGCCTAGGTTTCCTATAGTGACAAATCGGTGGAAATTGGTGGAGCAGGCTAGAAATACAAGTATACAACCTATCCACCATAATGTACAGGAATGCTCATAATCAGCAACTGTGAGTACACAACAGGCTAATCAACCATGTGAAAATATCTAGCTGAATCGTCAGTAATTTTGGTGCTCAGATTAAAATCCTGTGAATCCCAACTAATACACTCTGCTCCCAGTACTGCACACACAGCTTGGGTTATACCTTGAGTGCCAGGTGGGCCTCGCCCTGCGCCGCGAGCTCGCGGAAGACGGCGACCATGTCGGCCTTCAGCAGCCGCCGCAGCTTGGGGTCCGTCGCGACGGCGCCGCCGGCGGGGGCTCCAGAGAGGGTGGCGCGCTTGAGCGACTGGACGGCCTGGATGGCCTCGGTGCTGAGGTAGCGCCCCCGCTGCATCGGCTTCCGGTTCTTGCCCCGGTCCCGCATCGTGATGGTGGAAGATGTGCTCCGGCGAACAGCGGCGGTGGAAGTGGCTAGGCGGTGGGGTGAGAAGGCGAGCGACGAGGAGAGCATCGCCGTGCGGCGGCGGAAGTGCGGTAGTTTTGGATGAGGTGCGCATCAGGGAGAGAGGAAAAAGAATCACTGAATTTTGTTTTTCTTATTGGAATATATGAACCTTTTTTTTCTTGCAACGGAAACATTTTGCCCTGCAGCTGAAACTCCTAACCAAAATCAGACCAATACTTTCCTATTGATGAAAATAATACATTCTACTTTGCCACACTATTTGAGCCACACTTCCCTTCCTCCTTGTAACGCCCGGATAATTAAGCTACAGCAACCACCCACTAATGCTACCATGTCATCGCAATTACTTCTTAAAAAAAGCCTCGCTTCGTTACAAATTGAATTCAAATTCAGTTTAAACTAAAGTCAAATTAATATTTTCCTAACAACAAAATAAAATTGTTCAAAGTATATAATCCCAAAGCAATTATAAAAGCAAAACCAACATCTTATAAAATATTTAAATGTCCTAAAATAATAAAAACAGTGACCTAAACAGTAAATTAAATGTTGTTCTTAATTATAAAAATACTAATATGTTTTATCTAGGTGCCAAACTTTTTGTGGCAGAGGCCTAAGTAGTAATACTATTTTAGGAACTAAGTTTATAATTATATGACTAAAAATAAAAAGAAACAAAAATAAAATAAAACAGAAAAGTAAAGAATTAAACAAAAATTGCTAGACACGTGAGGCTACTGCTATAGGAGGAGACCCAGCCCACCTCCACCTCTCCTACTAGCTCACGCTACAGTGAGAGCAGGGAATCGTGGCGGCCATCCACGCCTCTAGGGCCGCCGTGTCAAGCATCCAGTGCATCCCCGAGGAGGATAAGTTCGTCCCTTACCCCATCGACTAATCTTAGCCCCTCACTTCTCCCTCCTCGCGCTGCCTCTTTCTCCCCCGCGACGACCGGAGTCGTCGTCCCCGTAGCCTTCGTCGCCCACGCGCTCTCCGTCGTCCTCGCGCCCCGCCGAGGTGTCCAGAAGCTCCGCCAGCGACCGCTACGTCCTCCTCGACCACGAGCTCAAGCCAGGACCCCCTACATCATCGGGATCGAGCTTCGTTACCTCAGACCCCCGCCGGCGTTCGTCTTTGACTCCAGCGCCGTCGAGCCCTCCCCGAGCCCACTTAGCACCTCTACAGGATCGTTGTGAGCCCCTCTGTCGATTCTTCGCCTTTCCCCGTCATTTTTGATCATGCACAACCAAGGAGGAAGGTTATACAAACATAGAGTCACAGGCCAGGTGCTATGGTTGCTGCTCTGCTCCCCAAAAGGATTAATGCCATCTGCGCTTAGACCAAACCATACGCTCCTTGCGTCATCTACAAACTCCTTCCCGTACTTTCTTTCGATGTTTCTCCACTGCGACTCGTCAGCGGGTACTCTCAACTTTCCCTCTTTCTTACGGTCTTCTCTGTGCCATCGCATCGCCTTGGCATGCTCTTTGTTTTGGAACAAACGTTTCAACCGTGGTATTATAGGAGCATAGCACATCACCTTGGCAGGAATCTTCTTCCTGGGGCGCTCGCCCTCGACATCACCAGGGTCATCGCGGCTGATCTTATAGCGCAATGCACCACATACCGGGCAAGCGTTCAAATCCTCGTACTCCCCGCGGTAGAGGATGCAATCATTAGGGCATGCATGTATCTTCTGCACCTCTAACCCTAGAGGGCAGACAGCCTTCTTTGCTTCGTACGTACTCTCGGGAAATTCGTTGTCCTTTGGAAGCATATCCTTTATCATTACCAGCAACTTTCCAAATCCCTTGTCAGATACCCCATTCTCTGCCTTCCATTGCAGCAATTCCAGTGTGGTGCCCAGCTTTTTCTTGTCACCTACGCAATTCGGGTACAACAATTTTTTGTGATCCTCTAACATGCGCTGCAACTTCTTCTTCTCCAAATCACTTGCGCAGTTTCTCTTTGCATCGGCAATGACCTGACCGAGATCATCAACGGGCTCATCTGATGCCTCTTCTTCAGCTTCTTCCC
>NW_024115996.1:0-13457 GCF_003073215.2 Triticum urartu | reverse complement strand
GATTCATCTCTTTACTGCAATTACTCTGTGTACTTCATGATTTGCTTCTGTAGTGGTATAAAATTATAGTTTCTCTTTCAAGCTGGTATGTGTGTTTGATATATACTAGTCTTTATCTAAATACCATGTATTGGTATTTCTTGTATGGTTTAGTACATCATCTACTGGTGTTTTAGTTGTATATTGTACAGGATATAGTCCTCATGGTTGCATGTAGTGTTAACTCTTTCTTTGCTTTAGCTATTTCAGATGTTTCAGATGATTTTGATGCATGCTTATACTCCTATCTATACCAGGTCCATCTGTTGTGCTTGTGTACCTATATACAGAATAGTACCCATGTGTAAGTGGGTGTATGTGTTCTGCACTTCTGCTTACGGCAGATGTTTAGTAAATGTGCTATCAATGGCCTATTTATTCTTGCAGGTTATGGACTGTATCTTTCCTTGCCAATTCCCTCTCTTAAATCTGATTTGAACAGATGCTACACTGGTCTCTTCACTTTCTTTCTCTCTCTCATACTCTCACTGATAAGAACAGGTGCTCCTTAATCTTGCCATGCCAATGATGGTGTCCTGAGGCTCTCACCATTACTTAACAGCAGATGCTGCACTACTTGATCCAATGATGCAATAGTCCTAGCACTACTAGGTTGCCTGAGGACAATCCCTACTTCAAACCCTACCTCTGGGTTAGTTGGTTAGTAGTGGGTTAGTTGGATTTCATCTGAAAACTAACCCAAGCTTAATCGAGGGATCCCCTAATCATGGAGTTAGTGCTAATTTGAGTTGATCTTTGGGTTTAGCTTTGATCTATACTTTGCTGGCTTTACTTCTCTATTGGGTTATTCTTTACAGCCAATTGAACCTATTCCTTTTGGCCTTGCTGGTTACTATTCCATTGGCTCCATTTATGCAGTGTTGGCTCTCTTCTAATGTTTCTTTTATCAACTTAATCTGATTGGGGTTTGACTAATGTTTCCAAACTCCTAAGTGCTAGCTCCTACAGCAAAGGCATTTCCATAAGGGGAATGCTACATTTTAACCTTAATCAAGTTTTTCCTATTTGTTGTTTCTTGTTTTGCAGGTTGATGAACTAGAAGAAAGAAGCAGAAGATGAAGTAGATAGTTTAGTATAGGTTTAGTTTAGGACTTTTCCTTTCTTCTTTTATTTCCTTTTCCTCTAAGTGTAATTCCTGAATGCTTGTAGTTGACATTCATATTAATAAAGTCTATTGTTTATTATTCAGGCCAAATAATTGCAATGCTTCATTTATTATGAATATAGTTTCTTTTATTCAGTTTTTGCAATATCACTTGTCTTATTTATTATGAATATAGACTTTTTATGCCTACAACAAAGCCGTAGGCATAGCTGAAAATCTATGCCGATGGCTTTGCCATAGGCATAGCCCTGCTGCCAGGAGGAACCAGGAGGTGACACATGGCATAGATATGCCTACGGCAAAGCCGTCGGCATAGATTCATCTATGCCTACGGCTTTGCTGTAGGCATAGCCCTGCCACCAGGAGTACCAGGGGTTGCCACGTGGCAGAGGTATGCTGACGGCATTACCGTCGGCATAGCTCTGCGATGTGGCATTGCGTGATTCGTCAGCGCTTTTGACGGCGCCGTCCGTTGCCGTTAGACGAAAAACACTGCCGACGGCTATACTATGCCGACGGCTGACGTCAGGCCGTCAACGCTGACGACATCTACGCCGGCGGGCCTATGCCGACGGCAACCGTAGGCATAGATCTATGTCGACGGCTTAGGGGCCTATGCCGACGGCCCGTGGCCGTAGGCATAGACCACGAGTCCGGTAGTGAAAAGTATACGAGAAAAACAATGGAGGCCAAGCTAATGAAGATCTTCGCCATGCTGATGCTCTTCTCCCTCTGCAACAGAGGTACTCCTCCATTCATATTCACTGCCTTGCCTTGATCCAAATCAGACAAATCTCTTGCTGAATCCTGTGTTTCTTTTCTGGTGGTATAGGCAACGCGGAGTGCACCCTATCGGACCTGCACGTGACCCAGACCGCCACGGGGAAGAACGCTGGAGGGAACCCGAAGTACGCCGTGGAGGTGGAGAACAAGTGCATCTGCACACAGACGGACGTCAAGCTGCTTGCCCCTGGGTTCAAATCCTCGGAGCCCGTGGACCCCCAGGTCTTCCGGCCCGACGCCGACGGCAAGCTCGGCAGCCTCAACAACGGCTCCCTGGTGTACTACAGATACAAGATCACGTTCAGCTACGCGTCAGCCACCAAGTTCAGTCTCAGGCCCTTCTCCTCCAGCATCGCATGCTCGTGATTGGAAGGATTACATGGAATCGTTTGGGCCCGATGAATAAGTTTGTGTCGGTTGATTGATCATATGCACGTCTGTAATTAAATCCCCACATGCATGAAACATTGGTTTGAGAATTGATGAAATTCAAAGGTGGATATATAAGTATTGGTAAATTTATCGGTTTCTTGAAAAAAGAAATTTACCCCAGTGAAGTTGTGAAAATCCAAGAAAAAGTCAGCATATAATATACACCCTCAATGTACTATGACCCAAAATCTTTAGATCTAAACTTGTTTGATAGCATCCTGGGAATCTAATATCTAGAAATTTGTGCCATTGTACCTCATTCGCTTAAAAACTGTAATTAGTCTATGTTTCTCGAGCTGCAAATTGAGTTTAATAACGCTCGGCAGACTATGCAACGGCTTGAATGATTCTTCGGCAGTGTGTTAGAGTAGATCTCGGCCTCGTTTCGACGTTCGTGGGCAGATCGTGGCCAAGAGAGTTGGGTTACTAGCGCTTTCTTTTGTTCTTTTGGTACAAATAACCAAGAAAGCAGAAAAGGCAATAAAGTCGTGCGTTGAGCAGAACCCTCGTGTAGGACGGATTGTGGCTAAGAGAGATGGGCTACTAGAGCTACTTCCTAAGGCAATAAACACTCGGCTCTCTTGCGTGCGCAACTCCGATGGCTGATTTGCAGCCAACAGTCACAATTACAATATGATATGAGAGCTAGCAGATCGATGGCGCATGCAGCGATGGCATGCCGTAACATCAAGAGCAACGTACAACATCAGTGTCAACGGTGCAACACCATTGACACCATAACATCGGTAAGATTGCGGTGAATGAGTGGTGAGGGAAAGCGGTGGATCTGCCCAATATTCGACACTCACCTACACCAACTACGCTGACATGCCACTTGTTCTGTGTATGCAGCTGCGCGCAGCTCCAGGGCCTGTGGGCGCCATGGAGCTCTGGGACAATAACTAGCGTGACGATCGCGCCGCCCGGGCGACGCTGCTCCATGCGGTTCCGCCAGAGATGGTGCACATGTTGTCCGGCAACAACAAAGTCAAGGCCGTCTGGGACACGTAGAAGACACTCTAGATGGGGAGTGAGCGTGTGCGGGAGGCACACGCGCAAGTCTGTCATCGCAAATTGAGGAGCTCTGCTTCTTTGATGGTGAGTCAATTGAGGATTTTTCTTGTTGCCTCACCTTTAAAACGACTCTGTGACAGAGTACCGTGCGGTTCTCAATTCCTTGCATGCGGGACCGTGAAAGTACTGGTATATGGAGATGGCGACCGAGTTTTTCGTGGATCTATAAATTCTCACCATCGAGGGGCTATCAGGACGCCTGCAAACCATGGAGAAGAGCTATGACCTTGGCGACGTTGATCGTGGCCTTAGGAAACTCCTCAACGAGGAGCAATGGGCCACGTGATAACGCCAATGTGGCTAGGGATTGTCGTCTTGACAGGAGGGCGGCAAGGCGAACACCAATATTCAGGTCACATACTAGATCTCAAGTCAGTAAAAAGGCCGAGAAGGTGGCGGCAACAGTAGTGCCGAGTGCCGGAATGGGAACTACTGCTACCGCGGCAAGCTCGCCCACTGGGGAAGAGAGTGCCGGAAGGCATAGCGTGATCGTGAGCATAAGTACCATGATGATGTGGTCCACCTAGCCTAGGAGGTGGACCCACCGGACTGCTCCTGGTCATCAGCAGTGATGAACAAGGGAAGCTGCTATGATGCCAGAAACCTCTTCAATGGTAGTGATTTGGCTGCACTGGTAGGTATTCCGGGTGCGAACCCACAACTAGCATCTTCCTCAATGAAGAGCATGTGGTGCCGGTCCCCTCACTAGACAGACTGAGGTACCTCGTAACCAGCTCCAGCAACCACATGACAACTATGTGGCGGATGTTTTCAAAGCTCGATGAGGTGGTGAGCGGCACAGTGCGGTCGGGGATGAATCTGTTGTCACCATCAAGGGGAGGGGCTTAGTCCTCTTCCTGTGCCTCACTGATGACCAACAGGTCCTAACAGATGTCTACTACATCCCTTCTCTCCATAGCAACATCATCTCCCTCGACTAGCTCGACGAGGATGGGTGCAAGATCACCATCGAGGGCGGTGTTATATGCATCCTCGGCCAGCTGTGCAAGATCCTCGCGCGCGTCAATCAGACCGGCAAAAGTTTGTTCCAGTATACGCGCACTCATACATTGGGCACCAAAGTATATATATCACCATATCATAACATACAACTCAAAGCAATCATAATAGATTAGCAATGCCATATGACAAAACAAATCTACTCAGACATTCTCAGAGCTAAATAATTCCTAAATGGGGACTTGCTTAATGCCACATTGAAGAGGAAATCTTCATATACTTAGCATTGTATCATGGCTGGTGCGGGCACAATTAAGCACAATCTGTTTTGGGGAGTGGGAGATGGTTAGAGCATAATATCAAGAGAGATGCATGGATAGCACGATAATCTAACCTAATGGCAGTGACTTGAAGAGATAGAGAGTGCAATCGTGATGAACAATAATTGGCACAGATGTCCTAACTGGTTGATGTGCAAAGGATATTTGCTATTCCGATACCAATGCATGAAATGAATGATTTCTAGGCTTGAAGTTTTAATAGTAATAGTTCAGTCCATTCAACTTATCATGCGGAGTGACCACTAGGCCATGGTGAGGAGGGAGGGAGTTGGGACAACTACAGTTAACCGTAGTTAACTTTAGTTGACAAAATGTTTGGAATTTGCAGTTTCGAGCAGAAATCGAAATTTTCCTTTGGTGGACTTTATATCGAACATTGCCTTGCCAAGCTACACTTGCAGACAAACACATGAAAGTAAGTACACAATGCCTTTCCTATAGCTTTGATGAAGAAAATATAAAACACCTATTACTTGAATACGCAAAGATGAGAGAAGTTTGCCTATTGATGGAAATTGATGACATTATCAGACAGTCATGTTTGAGCGATGCTGCTTAAGGGTTAGTTTTGGAACATCTTCTGAACATACTAAATAATTAAGTAATGGTGCTAGGCCAAGGTAATTTCCGAGACTGTTGCAAGAACCACTTGGTAGTTGGTACCTGTGGTGGGAGAGAGCAAGTTAGCGGATGAGGATCCTGTGCAATCTCCAATTGAAGTGTACTTGTGTATTAGAGCTTTAGAAACCAACTTCCTGATTGCTAGCTCCCCTAAAGCTAAGTTAAAGTGTAGTGGATGGATGTTGCCATCTGAAAATTATGTTAAGACAAATATAGATGTTGTTTTCGACCCTAACTCCCTACAGGGAACCTTGGATGTGGTTTTGAGGGACTATGAATGAGAAGATTAAGGTATGCGTTGAAGCTTTTAGTGCGGAAGCTGCGGAATGTACATCATGAACCTAGCAAGAACTATTGGACGCAAGACTTGTGATCAACTTAGACAACCTTGATATGATCGATCCTATGCAAGAGGGATGATCCTTTTTAGGAGTTGTGACAACTCTGTATGATAATTGTTTCTCCCTCCATTAAAAAATATAAGATGTTCTATTAACTTTTTTCTGAACTGAATGTATATAGACATGTTTTAGTGTATGTGTTCACTGATTTCCGTATATAGTCCATATTAAAATATCAAAACATCTTATATTTGTGAACAGAGGGAGTATCATTTACCGACGTGCTAGGTTCACAAATATAATATGTTTGGATGTTAGTTCACTACGGTGGGTTAACTCGTATTTGACTATGGGCACTCATCCGTATATGAGACATGACATCGAGATTTGTTAATGAGGTTCACCGACTATTGGCTACATTCTCGGGGCTTGACTATGGGCACTCATCCGTATATATGACGCCGCTATAACAACTACTTTGTGACATTACATGAAGCTTCTGGGACCATATATGATGCTTCTATGAATTAGTTTTTATGTATGTGATCCTTATAGAGTATGTAGATTTATCTATGTGATTCTTAGAAGATACTACTATTATATATGTTTTTGCTGTAGGGTTATATGAAAAAGAATTAGAAACTAGGCTGACAATACCATTTACGATAGCCACACCCGGCAAAGATATAATTTTCGACAATCAACCTTGGCATATTGGACACGTGGCTGGCACTGGCGGCTTGGTTATTCTTTTGCCAAGAGGAAGTAAAACGAACTCGGCAAAAGGTAGCACCTGGGAGTTGCTTATGCCTGGAAAGCAGAGATCTTGGCGGTACTATTGGAAAAAGGTGACACGTGGCATTTCCTAGGAGTTGCTTGTGTCAGGTAAGCCGAGAGCTGGTGCTCGACAACCGGGAATGTTATTGCGGAGTTTCCCACTGGCTCTCGGCAAAGACCCGACGACGCCGTCCTCACCCGGCGGATGTGAAGTCACTTTATTTTGCCGAGAGTGCACTTGTGGTTCTCTCTGGTACGTAACTCATTCTGTCATTCACTGAGATTAATTTAAGAGGTACAGAATATGCTCTGAGTCATCTCTCCTTCGAGCGTACATGTGCTAGGGTTTATGCCTTCCATCAGTGGTGCCATCGACCTACCTCGTCTCATATAGCTTAAGGGCCATGGGGGCATGGTGGATCATAGCCCTTGTAGGTGGGAGGGTTCTGTTTTTATATGTTTCTTCGAGTTTTGCTAGGGTTTGTATCCTGTTTAGGAGACGTGACAATGATGGTTCTTTGAAGATGGAATAAGGTTCTCCCTGCTTGGGCCCAACCCAGTGGTGCATCTAGCATCGTTGGAGGGTGAGTGGAGGTGTCTCTGATGGATCTCTCAGGATTCATTCGGTGGTTGTCTTTGATGGATCCGCTTGGATTGAGTCTTCATCCGTTTATGTAAGTGTGTCTTCCGGTTGGATACTTCTAATCTACGCTTTTGTTCATTGGCGGTGGTTGATGTCCTGGTGCGTCCTATAGGCTCTTAGCACGATGGTTTCCGGTGTTTAGAACAATACATCTTGCCTAGCCCTGGGGAGTGAGGGGTGGTGATGGGGGCGCGCATTTGGCGCGCTTCAGTGCTTGTAGTCATCGCTAAATGGTCTATCGATCTAAATGTAATTTTTATTATTTCATGTGTTCATTGTACCGCGATCATTGATAATGAATAGATCGGAAGTTTTCCCCAAAGAAAAGTATAACGCTGGCAAAAAAATATTATGACGAGTTCTCTTTGATGGCTCTATTTTATTGTTCCTCTTCTCCTTGGTATAAACGAGGGCATCACATGCTTGATTAAAAAAAAAACTAGAACCAGAAAGATGAAGCGATGGAGGACTAGATGTAGGAGAATAAGTGTGAGGCGGATGCGATCCTAGGATCGCTGTCGAATAGTAATAAATGGAAGTAACCGATCTTTCAAAATTATTGTACGGAAACCAATCGGCAAATAAACATATGGATATCACAGGTTTGCAACGTATCCTTGGCATGGCATATACACCTCCTTAATTTTGGAATCGTAATAAAAATCAAAAGCGTTATATACAAAGGTAAATAGGGCGTAATTAACGCACCGCACCATAAAACTGCTGCATCTAGGCCTACAAATAGACGGCAGAGCAAGATGCAGAATTGCATTACAAGTTTACAACAAGCACAACACACACGTACAGCAAAAGTAGGAGAGAAAAAAATGGAGGCCAAGATGATGAGGATCTTCGCGATGCTGATGCTCGTCAGCCTCTGCAGCAGAGGTATTCAATTCGTTGATCCACTCTCCGAATCCAAATCGGACGAATCTAATTTTCTCATGTCGATTTTGATCGATTTCTACTTGTTTTTGTTGTTGGTGTTGGTAAAGGCAATGCGGAGTTTCGGGAGTGCACCCTGTCGGACCTTCACGTGACCCAGACCGCCACGGGGATGAACGCCAGAGGGAACCCAGAGTACGCCGTGGAGGTGGAGAACAGGTGCATCTGCACACAGACGGACGTCAAGCTGCTTGCCCCCGGGTTCAAATCCTCCGAGCCCGTGGACCCCAACGTCTTCCGGCCGGACGCCGACGGCAAGCTCGGCACCCTCAACAACGGCTCCCCGGTGTACAACGGCGACAAGATCAAGTTCAACTACACGTCGGCCACCAAGTTCAGCCTCGCGCCCTTCTCCTCCAGCGTCGCATGCTCGTGATTGGGAGGATTACTTGGAGTCGGTGGGCCTGATGAATAAGTTTGTGTCGGTTGATTGATGATATATACGTTTGTAAATTAATCCGCACATGCATGAAACGTTGCTTTGAGAATTGATGGGTTTGTTGAAATTCGAGGGTGGTTGTATCTTGCTACCATTGGAAAATTTTGTGAAAATCCCATGAAAAAGTCAGCACATAATATATAGCCTCAATTCGTCAAAAAAAATTCACCCTCAATGTACTATGACCCAAAAACTTTAGATCTAAACTTGTTTCATAGTGTCATGTGAATCAAATTTAGATCTGGAAATTTGTGCCATCAGAGCTCCCATTTGTTGGAAATTTGTTTTTAGTGTCTGTTTGTCATGCTGCGAATCAAAATTAAATATAAAAACATGTGTCTTGGTTGACTATACGTGCTGAATTATTTTCGGAGATGTTCACAAGTTTAGAGATATGTTCTCCTTGGCAAGGTTTTTATTGTCCTAAACAAAACAATTTCGGGTCTCACCCAATATCAGAACTTCTGTAAAAATTGGATTTTGAGATTTCAAATTTCATTGGATTTTAACCTAATTTTAAGAAATTAGATTGAATTTGGCTCAAGATTTCAGGAATTTTTTGAACTTTTCAATGAAATTTCGTTGATATATTTTTAATCCTCCTCCTTGGTATTATCGGTAGCATTTAGAGTTCTTTCGGCCAGGCTTGTATATGATTTTAATGGTCGACTAAGCATCCGAGTTTTCAGTTCATGTTTGTAAGTGGCCCGTGCATTTGTGCAGGCAACCATGCTACATTGACATCATGTATTTTATATTTTATTTCATTTGTTCATAATGATAAAAGTAGTTTGTAGTCAAACTTCTCCATTGACGTCTGACAACAATATTTGTAGCTACTGTATAAGAAGGAAGAATTGGCCATTATTTATTTGTACCATTATTGCCGATAGCACCTTCTTTACAAAGAAAAGCATTATGCGATGTAACACACTATTTAGCTTAGTTTTATTTTCGCGATTGCATGCGTGATTTTGGAATCAACAATAGTTTCTCCTTCCGACGGACGGTTAGCCCAAACACCCCTGTCATATCAATATTTTTTCTCTCAACCCCAAGCGGAAGTTCCCAATCAAAATGGCACACAAGGTTTGCCAACATAAGCTCAACATTCGCGATTCCGAGGTTCATACCAGGGCACATCCTCCGTCCTGCTCCGAACGGCAAGAACTGGAAACCATTCCCCTTAAGTTGACATGCATACTGCTGCCTTCATGTGTAAATCTTTCAGGAATGAACTCTTCCGCATACTCCCAGGAGCTCGGGTCCCTACCAATGGCCCACGCATTGACGACCACACGCGTCCCAGAAGGAACTATGTATCCATCGATGGTGCAGTCAGCCATGGCAAGGTGCGGAGCAAGGAGAGGAGCAAGAGGATGTAGCCGGAGCGACTCTTTTATGGCTGCTCTTAGGTACGTCATGTTGTTCATGTCGGTTTCACTAATAATTTCTCGTCCTCGGGGTGCAATACCCCTCACTTCATCTTGTAGCTTCACCATAAGGTGTGGCTTCCTCATGAGCTCAGCCAAGGTAAATTCGAGAGCATTAGCTGATGTGTCTATCGCACCAAAAAATACATCCTGCGTTATCAATTAATTAGAACAATGAAAGATGTATACACATCAACATGTTTAGTTTGAAAGGTATTATCTGTACTCACGGTAAGGAGAGCTTTCATGTGCTCTCTTGTGAGATCATACGTACTCCTGTTGGACAGACAACATAATATCCACAAAATCATCATCCTTGTGATCAGACGTTGAATTGCGCTTGCTTACACGATCGTCGATCACCTTGTCCTACAAATCGGCCCATCTGTTCCTCACTCTTTTGGCCTTGGCACAAACCGCCTTCTTGAGCACTCCTACCCTACCCACTGTCGGGAATTACTCCTCCAAATTGAACCCGCCTAGCAGCCGTGAGGTATCCTTGATGAGTTCCCCAAAAAACTTGCTTTGATCATCTTTCAGGAAGAACTTCCCCGACACAATGCGGCACGCCATGTCATTCGCGAATGTGTGGAGCAGCTCGCTCATGTCCACCGCAGCATCAGCAGCTGCTGCCTGGTTGATCTTAGCCATCGCCATGCTGACCTATAATAGCATAGGTCGTAAAGTATGAGAAGCTAACATTTACATATGTAGTACTTTCTCGGTCCAGGTTAATACATAAGTTTCCCTGGTATTTTGGGTCAAAGGTGGACCACATATAGATTCAACTACCGTTGGATTCGTATTCAAAAGCAGTTTCAGGTGGTATCATTTCTTCTACATAAAGTCTATATTTTACTATTAGTTAATTTTATTTTAGAAGTTAAACACAAACTATAAGCGAAACTAATAAACCCGGACGGACGGAGAAACAGTTCGCAGAGGACCACATGAAAGTCCTTTCCGTTATTTTGTTTCTGACGGAAGTGAGAGACCAATTCAGTACGAGAATAATGAGAGCAAGATCTTAAAAGAAAGGCTATCAGCACGTGGAAATTTAAATATAATTAAAAATCAGTACCTCCTCGCGGAAAGACTGCATCTTCTTGACGCTGAGCATGTGGGTGGTGACAAGCTTCCGTGCTTGCCGCCAGTACTCACCGTATGGCGCAAAGCCGATGTCAGATGAGCCGTACATGATGGTGTCGGAGACGACAGAGTGGGGCCGTGATGCGAAGACGTGGTCGTGGGTGCGCAGCACCGCCTCGGCGGCGCGCGAGGAGGATACAACGAGGTTTTGCACGGCGCCCAGACGGAGGAGCATCACGTCGGGGCCATGCTTCCTTGCGAGGCCGCGGAGAGAGACGTGGGGGAGGGAACTGATGAGATGGAGGTGCCCGATGATGGGCAGCGCCGACGGCGAAGGCGGGAGGCGCTGCCTTTTCACACTGAACTTTCTGGTGAACCAGTAATGCACAGACACGAGGAAGAGAGGGAAGAGGAAGAGAAATAACCATGACCGTGGAAGGGTCTCTAGCAAGAGTTTCTGCAGGAGATCCGCCATGGCGAGCCGACGTCTGGAGTGACTGGCTCTGTAAGTACTCACTCTGGACTGGAGCTCTCCCGGAGAAATGACGAGCTCAGTTGCTTATAAGCAGCCAGGCAAAGTAAAAAAGGACAAAAGCATGTACAGTATATGAATATGTTTGGAGCAATGAACTTGCAGCGAGATATTGGTGATGGTGAGACTGGTGACTGTACTGTGTCCAAGTCACGTCTAGTCTTCCAGATGGATGAACTCTAGCTTCGTACTCAACCAGCATACGTTTGCTCATAGTCGAATCTGCAAAGTTTCAGATTTTTCTGATTTGTTTTGCTAAGTTTTCGGTCATGGGTGTAGCGAGGGTGCAATGTCCGTGGGTGTAGAACAACTACACTCTATTTAAAACCATGTCTTGAATTCAATATTCAGAATAACTTTTCAATGGTATAGTTTTTAAATCACAAAATATATATTATTGACCAAATGATACTCCCTCCGTCCCTAAATATAACGCGTCCTCGGTTTTTGTGCTTTGACTTTGACCATATATTTAATCAACGAGACCGACTGCGGCGGGAGCAAAAATTATTTATGGTCAAAGTTGAATCTTGAAAAACGCGAGTGTACTATAATTTGAAACGAAGGGAGTAGTTAAAATTTAATTTGAGAATGCATGCACATCTTATTCATTGAAATGTACTTCCTCAGTCCCATTATATAGGATATTTTCTGACACTAGCGTAAAAAAACGTCCTACATTATGCATGGGACGGAGGGAGTAGTTAGTACTAATATCTTTGGTGGAATGAACTTGCAGCCATATATTGGTGCTGGTGAGTAAGACTCCGAGGCAAGTCTAGTATTCCAGATGGATAAGCTCCTTCGTACTCAATCAGCATATGTTAGTTAACGTACGCTGCCACTCACTCGTCTAGCCCAGGTCGTCCTTTGCGCCGGTCGTGGAATTCAGTCACGCGGGAAAAGCAGGACAGCTTCGGTGAGCACTGAGCACCACAAGCTCAGTTGCTTAGATACATATCTGTGGTGCATTGAACTTGGAGCAATATCCAGATGGATGTAGTGTCCACGTTTTATAGTCTTCCAGATGGACATGGACTAACACGTCGTATAATCGTTCTCAATCAGTAAAAGCTGTCAGTCGTTCGTACGTCCAGCCAGCGCCTACTCCGTAGGCATTTACAGGCCATAGCAAACCTTCTCCGGCCCGGAGGTTGTGGAATTCAATCAATCACGCGGGAGAAGTAGAAGCCCAAGCGCACCAATAAAGATGGCAATGGGTCGGGTTTGGATTGGGTTGAACAATATAAAATCCATATCCATATTCATGAAGACAGTCTTTGCCCGCTCATGAAAAAAATCCACGGGTAAAAAATTATGTCCATGTTCAAACCCAATGGATATCCATACTCACTGGATATCCATTGGGTCCTCTCAAAACTGCCATCCTTACGCACCACGGCACTCAAGTTTTGACCATCCACGGCACTGGATATTTACCCACCGTAGAAAAGGACCCTGCATGCACTACCAGAAAAACTGGGGTTGCCGACGGCCAAATCTATGCCAACGGCCCCCGTCGGCATCGCCGGACATATGCCCGGGGCATCAAGGACATAATTCTTCTGTGCATCAATGAGGATAATCCTCCGATCATGGACTTAGTGTAACGCCCTCGATGCGGCTATAGCTCCTACGTGTCGAAGCACGACTTAGAGGCATAACCGCATTGAAAGCAATGTCGCAAGTAAAGAAATCTTCACAAAATCCCATGTAATATAAATAATAAATGGGGAAGGTACATAGTTGGCTTACACTCGCCACGTCAAACAAAGTACATAAATAGCATTACATCATTTAAACACTCATGGCCCGACTACGGCGCCAAAATAAAAGATCAACCCAACATGCGACACGGTCCCGATCGCCCCAACTGGGCACC
>NW_024115995.1:0-6679 GCF_003073215.2 Triticum urartu | reverse complement strand
CAGGGCCCGTAGCGCGTGTCCATGTCGAACTCCCGGGCCGTCCTCTCCGCGTCCTCCTCCTCCTCCCTCCTCGCCGCGTCAGCGCCGTCGCGGTGATCTGCCGCAGCTGCAGCCAAAGAATTAAAGAAAAAAAAAACAGATCGATAGATCGATCAGTCAATCCGCTGGGATCGGACGGGGGCTCCGTGGGGTTGTGCAGGCCGGTGGGCTTGGGGGCCGCCGCGCCGGAGTGGGCCTTCTGCTGCCGGAAGAAGGATTTGACGTCGCCGCCGCTCCTCATGGCTCTCTCCGCCGGCGGTGCGAGCTCTTCAGGATCGGTGGGAGGAAGAAAGGGGGCAGAATCAGATGGTGGATGGAGAATTGGGGATAGACAGGGTGGGTTTATATATACATGGTGCCGTTGTGGTTATTCGAATTTTGAATTTTGAAAGAGATGGGAGATGGGAGAAGTCTCCAGAGCCTTCTGCCGCCGGTTTGCCGCCGGTGTTCACATCACCCAACATAAGCGTGGGCCGGCCCAACACACGCGAATACTTGGGTCACTCGCTAGTTGTCCCGTTCGCTCGCTTGGTTAAGTTGACTAGTAGCTGACCGCTGACTTTTCCAGAAAAAGTTCATGAACTTGAGAAGAGACCGCGCTTCTGGAAAAGTTCACGAGTTCGGAGAAAAATTAGTTCATGAATCTGAATTTTTTTTCACTAATTTGGGAAAAAATCATGGAATTGAAAAAAGTTCAAGGATTTAATAAATGTTCACAAATTTTTTAAAAATCACGAATATGATTTTATTTCGTGATTTTCATAAAAAATTATGAAATTGGGAAAAAGTTCATAAAATTTTAAAATAAAAAAGAGAAAAAATAACAAATATAAAAGGAAAAAAATAAGAAAATAAATAAAAGGGAAAAAGAAAAACCAACCGAAACTGAACAAAAACCGGTAAAAACGAAGAACTAGAAAAACCGGTTCCCTCATTGATGTCATGCGCTCAAATACAGCGAGTTCATTACAGCTGGAGCGGGGAAGGTTAGTGTGTGTTAGGCCCTATTTGGTTTAGCTGTGGATTTCTAAAAGCAGCTGTGAAAAATCTGCTGTGGAAAAATAACTGTGGAAAATCTGATGTGAAAAAGATGTAGGTCATTTGGCAAACCAGTTGATACAGCTTTTTCAGATTTTGAAAAGCACGTCCTGAACTGCTTCCGCTTTTGATTTAGATTTTGACAACGGATTTCTGAAATCGGATTCTGCTGGGTTCGCCCTTTGGTTCAGATTCTGCTGCGCAGCAGCGGAATTCGTCAATGAAAGCTGAACCAAACAAGGCCTTAAGCGTGCACTGCAAGCGGAGGCCATGGCGTGCCTTGCTGCGATTGATGGCGCGGTTAGTTCTCCAGTCCGACTCCCTCTCCCTGGCGCAGGCCCTAACTCTGCAACTCCATCGCGCACTCTTTATAGCGCAGTTTCGCTATCATGCGGCCGTGCTCTCCACTATTTGGACCTGACATGCCAGACTTTGTTTCAGGTTTGGTTGCTCGCGATTCTGCTGCACCGGGAGGTTAACCAGGATTGCAGGGAGCCTGCAAACTGCAAGTGTCTGCTCCAGTGGGCATTCAACATGTAGACAACTAACTTCTTAAAATGATAATGTAGCACCGCTGGTGCTGAAACCCGACGTTGGATGAGGAACGTAGGTGCAGATTAGAGCAATTCCAGAATCTGAGATCTGGATTGCAGATTACAGCAATTTCAGAAGAAGAACCAAGCATTCGCTCAAACTCTCGAGCATTCTCCATCTCAAATATTCTCCATACTAGGCATGCCATTTTTAACCATGGACGGCTATCGTCATGTTGCTGCAAAATACGTATTTGAAAACAGAAACAACTTAAACTATTCACAAACTCGGTTTCGTATCTGCTATATTATGCGAGTGTTCAGAGTCTTTGTTACCAAAATCTCAAGTGCCAAGAGCTGCAGGTAAGATATTCTGACAGTTTCAGTAGAAGTTTCAGACATGGACAAAGCATAATTAATCCAGCGCCCACTGAAGTCAGAATGTCACAACCTCATCCTTTCTGCATAATCTTACCCTTACATTTTGAACTTGTCAAAAGTACCCAGTAGCATAAACTACAAGCACAATGCCCGCCGACGACTAACAACGACCAAAATTTGCAGCAAGTCCAGTCCGCCTTGCTGCTCAGTTGGGCTTTTCCTCCTGGCACTTGGAGCAGGTACACGTGAACCCGTAGTCTGCGAGCTCCGCCTGCCGCTCCTCGTACGGAAGATCCTCGTCGATGTAGGAGATGGTGATCTACAGCGGCACAACAGAATGTCAGCAGGTGGCACAACAATTTGGCCAGAGATATGATTTTTCTCTCGTTGAATGATTAGCACCAGGATTAGAAATGACATTACCTCTTCGCCCTTGCTGATAGGCCCCAGAGCGATTATCACGGCGTGACCGTCATTATCCTGCGGCGGTAGTTCAACAGCTACTTATCAGCATTGCTGACTGGCAGCTTTGTAGGAAAATGGGTGAATCAGCTGAAGGGGAAAATATACATCACCTCATCCCTTTTAAATGCTTTAGCATTTGGACAGCATGAGTGGTTCATACAGCTTTGAAGAGGAAAGAACGCCGTCCCTGACAGCAAAAAATTCGCAAGGAAACCACTTTTTCTTAGTGTTGGACAGAAGAAAAAGGCACATAGCAGTACTCTGAAAGGAGTAACTTGAGACTTCAGAAGAAGAAGTTGCATATACCATCACAAGGAAGTGCATAGTCATCATCTAAAGCATCTAGCAATGGCGCTGTCGCCTTTTCAGCTTCCTCCTGGGGTACATTGCATTTCAGGTTAAGAAAGCCATGTAAGAGCAAGAGTAAACATCTTACATGAAAGAATTAGGGCAACCATCAAACAAACCTTCTTATCATCTGGAAGATCATCAATGTGTATGAAATAGTCTTCAACAGGCGATGCGACGACCAAATCACTGGAATGAAAAAGGTGGAAGTATGACTGGAGGAGCAATTATTTAGGTCAAATGCAGCACCGGCATTTGCTTCAGGCAGGGAGAAAAACGATGACAGAGTATATACATTCATCAAGATGAAATAGGGAAAATATATTTACTTACAGATTGTTCAGCTCAAACATGCCAATTATATGGCCATACACCTCAAGGGAAAACACTAGAGCAAGTTAAGGTAACTTGAATGACGACGATAGCTACTCATGGTATGAAAGTTTGAAACAAGTCTTGTGACTGCCAAAAAGGATACATGGTGCACATTCAGCATCGAAGATCGCATCCTTGAGAAGCTGTAGTGACTGCAAAATACAGAAGCCATTATCAGCCTACCACTGGCTGAAATAAGATCTAGACAGTAAAACATGGAATCTTTCAATATAAATTTGTCCACTTATTGTGTGTCATCAATGTATAGTTTTTCAAGTAATATGTCGACATAGTTACCGTAAATGCTAGATCCCTTATTTCCTGCCTAAATGAATCTTCATCGGAAGCATCAACATCCTCAGGCAAAGCAACATAATCCCACCATCTGCAATCACAAGATATTTTTTGCACAAATCAGGGTGGTTATAAAGTAGCATTAATTCGGTAGTTCTATGGAGCTCAAAACATATATACCAGTGTACCCAAAACAAGGAAGAAGAAATGACACATCTAACCATAGGTATCCCAGTGTAACCCAAAACGAAGGAGAAAAAAATGACACATCCGGCCATAGGTTTCTTATCTTATTGATTGTTACAAATACTGTTACCATCAAATTATTGCTAACACCGTGAGAAAAGAACCTTCAAAAGTCATGCTTAACAGTAGTTGCGCAATTAGACAAAACTGATAATTAGTCCCACTAAGAACAACTGGTCATCCCGTATAAAACAAGTGGTCATCAGAAGAGAAGTAATTACTTTGAAGTCATGCCCTTACCTCTTTTTGAAGCCCATGGAAAGTGGTTTCCAGGCTTCCATAAGCAAAGAAAAGTTTGATTCAGGTGATTTGTTTTGGAAGTCGTTCTGTCTTTTGAGTTTCTTGTACCTCAACATGGTGAAAGTGATAGCCTGGCATATAAAAAGTATGAACTCATATGCATGAGAATCAGGAAACCTTAGATAAGTTGCAGTTGGTACATAAGGGGGTGCATTTATTCTTTTGTTTGTTCTATATCTGGTACAATTGATGTAGCTAGTCAACTGTCTTGTGCAATAAGGTTCATATGAGAAAATTGCAGTTTGAATATTCTTTTAGACAAACACTAATGGCATTTATATCAACTCAAATTTGACGTCAAAAGCTTTGCAATAGATGCTGGTCTTCCAATGCATAACATATTAAAGATTTTCTATCACATACCTTGGCGGCAACCAAGAAAATATCATTGGTTTCTGAAAATAAAGAGTAGGTATTATCAGATAACAGCTTCAGGACCTCAATCGCAACCATCATTGATCATGACTGAATTGATATAGCATTGATGCAATGAATGATGAACATACCACTATGATGATACAGGTTCAAGGGGCACTGCAGGCTTACCATTAGCATGCTCTACAAATTTGTGAAGAGCAGATCTTCGGGGTGGTTCAGTGTTGGGGCCAGCACAGAGCAAAGAGTGGTAGGATTCCCAGTCAGAATCTGCACATGATTGGCTACACAGAAATGAACAAGTTAGCGTTTTCTCAAAAATCCAAAAACAATAACGATTTAAATGCTTTCTTGTAATAACAAGTTACTCAATGAACAATGAAAACAGAGTTATATGGCCTATAGATGCAAGTTATACATGATGCAATCAGGTTCAAATTTTAACATGATTGACAGTTAGAAAATATGATGAAAAATTGGATACCAAACACTTAATAGTCAAAAGATGTATGCCTCAAAAAATAAAGGTCAGATTCACAGCAACATGAGCTCAAACCTGCAGTAGCGTTCTTCCTCGCATCCTTGACAAGCAACAATTTCTGGTAAAGGGAAGTGGTCTGAGAAAGGCAGTGACACATCGCCAGTTATAAGTGATTCTATGACCTCTTCTGGCAAAGTACTACTCTTTTCCTTTGTTGCACCAGAAGAGCAAGTGCTTGATCCCACATCACTTCCATGACAGTGCCTCTCACTGCTGCAGCCAATGCTTGAAGCAATGCTTTGAAAATACAGTCGATGTCCAATCTGGAACTCTACAGAACCAATGAAGCGGAAGCAGTAACTACACACGACGCAGTCAATCTGCAACAGAACACATAAAACAGATGTAAATACTTCCAGGGAGGAACAGTTCGCATAAAAATGAACAAAGAGTGCTGGATCAATCTCAATAGCAAGTGCACCTTGTTAAGACTGTGTTGTGCACCAACCAATATTTGATCCTTCAGAATAAGGTCTCCTTCAGCAAAATCCTTGTTTGCACAAACACCTGCAAGAACCCGTCGGTTAATATAGCAGTATACAAGCACCATGTTGCAGGATTGCTAGCCCGTAGGCCATATGGTAAGTATTTATTCAGCAGCCGTACCTTTCCCATGATCACCTTTGTAGTTGACTCTTATGCCGTCATGTTTCTTAGACTGTATGAGGTCCTCGTAGTATTCCTGAAAAATGAAAAATAGTTATGTTGTCGAATGTGAGCCACAAACCATCAGCAATACTTCATTTAAATGACAAGGTGGAGCAGAAAAATAAACATAAAAACCACACCCATAAAAACATAGCATAGGATTCGCTTCTGCAACTTTGTTGGCCTCAACGACTAACCCACCAGCTTGTAAGTTGTAACTGCCACACGGCAAGGAGCACCTAAGATTATTTCGATTCCGTAATATTAACATCATACTGAACTGAATTGATTGCACACACTAACAACTACTGGAATGCTAAAAAACAGGCACCTTGGATCTTAAATTTGCACCTCGGCGAAGAAAATACTTAAATCAAGGGGCTAATCTTGCAAGCTAATCAAGAACCACACATGTGGACTCTCGTGTTCCTCTGAAACATTAAGCTACTCCTATATTAGTAATATTGAACAAGACCACGAATCGCAAAATTTAAGATTGTCCCATTCTGTCATAATCTTAACATCAGAATGAACTGAATTCATTACGCACAGTAATTACTGGAATGCTAAAAAGGAGGCACCTTGGATCTTAAATTCGCACTCCAGTGGATTTTTTTTAAAAAAAATATAGGGGGTTAATGTTGCAGACTAATCGAGACCCACACATTTCGGCTCTCATGTCTCTTACGAAAAAGTAAGATCCTCCTATGTTAGCAGGACTGGATAAAACCAGAAACCGCAAACATCACCACCCAAACAGCGCCCCCTGACCGAAATTCCCGACATTGGCACCACGGAAGAGCCCAATCCGAGCTTTTCCACCGAAGATTCATACGCCGCAACAGAACTAGGCACAATAAACAAATCCTCAGGCAGCCAGACGCACCAGACCGAGAACGGGGAGAAGGGGTGGAGGGGAACGGAGGGGAGAGTACCTGGGCGGACTGGGGAGAAGGGGCGGCGAGGAGCTGGGCGATCTGGGGGGCGAACTCCTTGTCCAGGTCGCACGGGCTGGCGCCGCTGCTGCTGCCGCTCCGAGCCATGCCGCCGGCGGCGGCGGGGGGGTGCTACGGGCGGCGGGGGGCTGGGCGCCCCC
>NW_024115994.1:0-21404 GCF_003073215.2 Triticum urartu | reverse complement strand
TAGTGTTGCCTCGTGAGGGCTGGGCTTGGTTAGCTATCTCCAACCCAACAAAAAACAATTCATCGATTGAAACATACTTCTTTGTCCACCCGGAGGCCTGAGGGTCCATTTTTCCCATCGATTCTGCAGATACCGCCGGCCCACTATTTTCCCATCAATGAATTCCTGCAATCTGTCTTTTTTATATGGAATTGTTTTCCTCCTGGTTCCACCCAACTTTACTGATCGAAACCACAACAAACTCTACAATCTAGCTTCCTCCACACCCTCGTGTATCTCATCAAGGTCCTCAAGTTCCTCACTCTCTGGAGACAGAAGGACAACCGTCGAGGGAGGCGCATGGCGGGGTTGTCGGAATCATCCTGATTTCACAAACGAGAGCATTGTCGAATCTCTCTGAATCCGCATCGCTAAATATTGGCAGTCTGCTACCATGTAAATCAGTCAAAAAGACTTACATGAACATAATCTTGGCACCACGTCAAGGCACATACCTGGATCTAGGGAAAACTCCATTGAAGACAACAGATTTTGTTTAGAAAGTTCTCGGCCACCCTACTCGTGTTCTTCACTGGCCTGATCCATGTGACCTCAATTTATGACACGTTAGCATTCACACCGGCATGACCGACTATTTTCCGATGTTGGCTTCCCCTGCAGAGAAAAAACAAAAAAAATGAGCCCAACCAATATGACAACTTAATTTGCAAATTAACAAGAAAAATTAGAAGGCATGACAGTACACAAGTTTGATAGTTTTTTGTGAAAAGAAAGATACAAAATTTTAGATTAGGTGGAGTACTTGCGTATCAACACCATTGCTGATACAGTAGTATCATTCCCTCTGGTTCCTTCACTATCACATCCGTCCATTTTCATGACCTGCTGAATTCCAATACATTTAGGAGCAGTGGCGGAGGACGGAGGAAAATCAAGGTGGGGCTGACTCTAAACTCCAGAGAACAAAAGAAATGGTTTGATGCAAAGCAAAAACAAAGTATTTGACACCTTGACCACTACTATGCACGATCTTCAGTTGACAGAAATTCAGAAACTTATACTGCATCGCTCTAAATTCAGAAAAAATGAATTAACAACTATGGTGACCCCTGCCCCTTTGCGTTTGCTGACCCCTGCCTCTCCCCTTCATGTCCAACTTGGATTCAAAAGATGGACGGGCCGGGATTCAAAAGGCATGTGCACTCACCGTGGGGGCGACCTTGGTGAGGTGCCAGATCTGGACTCCTCCATCAGGGGCTTCATCTTCGGCGGCGACCATCTTGAGACCCTCTGTCACGGCCGCACGAGCGCGGACCCGGGAGACGCTTCCTTGATGATTTGCAAGCGGATCCGGCGATGTAGAGGAGGGTGGAGGTGGATGAGCGGGTGATAGTGGAAGGCGAGGGGCGGCGGCGGAGGGGGGAGATTGAGGCGGCGGCGGCGGAGCGGGGAGATTGGGGCGGCGCTGCATCGCTAGACGAGGGAGATAGGGCGGCCGCATGGAGATCTAGTGGATCGAGAGACGGATGGTGGGGTAAGGTTTTTTTGTTTTGCACGGGGGGGGGGGAGGTGGGCGAAGGTTTACCGACGAAAAAAAACCGGACGAAAGTGGTGGGACGAAAATTGACCGGCGGAGACTACCAACTGCTCCATTAGGAGTAGAGATATTCAACATGTATATTTAACAGTCCAATATATGCCAGCTAAGCGTAGCTCAGCTGGTTAGGTTCTTTGGGGAGGAGCCAACACACCAGGATTCAAGTTGTAGATCTAGCACTAGTGGTACGTGTTTTTATTTATTTATTTGAGGCTTTGGACAATATTTCTTCTGTGGAGATGTTCTCATCAATTACGAGACATCTATGGTGATTTTGTCAAACTTAAGATATTGTGCCGGCTCAATATCTTGGAGGTGCTTGTATTAGTTGGGTATGCATACATGGTTCATTGATAGGGATGAGTGTATGTATGTATACATGACCAACTGTGATTCTATTGTGTAAAAATATGTACAACTCATTTGTTAGCCGGAGGAAAAAAAGTCCAAAACAAACCTTGAACTTGTGAGGAACGAGATCATTTTTCTCCCGGCTGCAACCCTAGTTGTCGCCAGGAGAGGCCATCTTTCAGCGCCGTCCTCCGGCAGCTCCCCTTCACCGGCGACCTCGGTCGTCGGTGGTGAGGGGGGTCACCGGATCCACGCATGTGGATCGTTTTTACTCTCTTGTAGTCTAGGTTTTTAGGTTGTTCATCGTCTTGTCTTCGATGACGACGATGATGACGTTTAATAAAGATTTTCCGGATCCTTCCCTGACGAGGCTATCGGTTCTATGGTTGGGGATGGATTTGGAAACCAGTCTGTCAAGCAAGGATGGCGTGGCGGCGGCGGCATCCTCGTGGTGGACCTGTGCCCTCGGGCTTCGCCATTGCGACGGTGTTTGCTCCAGCGTCAGCGCGGAGCTTGGGAGGTAGTCCAGGAGCGGATGCAGATTGTGGTCTGCATCGACGACATCTGAAAGACGGAACGTGTGCTGGGTTCGTGGTTCGTGGATGGCAGGTATGGTTTCCTTCTTCGGCGTCTTAGTCGTGGTGGGGTGCCAGATCTAGAGTTCGATGGCGTGTCTGGGGTGTTGCCCCTGTCTGATTCGTTCAATGGCAATGGCTTCACTTTTGGTGAGCTATCTTGGAGGTCCGCAAAACTGCATATCAGCGATGGAGCCGCGTCGAGCTTGTGTGAGGAGGTGATCCATCATTCTTTTCTTCGGTGGCTGATGTGGTGGTGCCGGAGGCAGGTGACGAGCGTTAGTGTCAAGCTCAGAGTTGTTCTGCTATCTTTTCACTTTTGTCATGTCGGTTTTTAGTGACTTGTACTTTGTTTTTTATGATATGAATGAGACACGTATTACCATAAAAAAACTAATTTGTTAGCCTCAAGGTGGAGTGTTAAAATACATATATGAAGAGAGAAAAACTACAATACACCACGAGTAAACGGATGAGCACATATGCAACTTGAGGTTAACAAATGAGTTGACCTAACTACGCACCCGCCTTCTCTCCCTAAAAATTTAGGTTTTCTTCGAAAGTGATCTTCTGTGCTCGAGCACAGGTGGTCTCGGTATCCCAGCCACTGGCAATCCTCGTGATCCACAACCCACTCTGTATTGGACCAGGTATTATTCCCGTATTCCCTGCGGTGAACAGTTGTAAAGGCCCACGCCTGTCATTGCCGGCTTGTTACGGCGTTAGGTACCTGGGCTATGGATCAGATGCCCACTAACAGACTGGGCCGGAAGGGCGCAGATTCTGGACTAGCGGCGGGTGTGACCATATTACCGCCTGTCTTGATTCAAGCCTGATAATCTCGCTGCCTTCCTTTGCTGTCCCCTCCTTCAATCTATTCTCTTCCCGTAGACTGGTCCGATGTTTGCCTCCGCGTCGACTGGATACGACGATGAGATGCTGCCGCTCATTCCATGCCCTGACTGCGGCGGCCAACTGATCACCTGGATTGCGCGGGGCTGTGAGAACGCTGGCGACCGCCACTACAAGTGCGCCAAGAAAAATGTGAGAGCTTCTTATAGCAGATTAATTTATGGTCATTTTTTCTCGTCGCCTTGTACTCATGGGCCAGAGATCTAGACTTTTTTTGGGCAGGTTGGTCTCTGCGAATACATCAGATCCAACAGGACCTACCGTCATGATCTGAATCGCCATTTCGGAGTGCAGCACAACGCTTCTGCCTCCCCTAGTCGTCAGGGAATGCAGCTCCGAAACAGGATTCATTCCCAGCAGGCAGTTGGAGCGGGCACAGCTGGGCTTGCCGAGGCTCAGAGCGAGGCGTTCCAGATGGATAACAATCATCCGGAGCCGGCGCGGTTCGCCAATCACCCCCGTTGCTGCATGGAGATGGTGCGGCTTGCTGTTGTTTTGGTGGCGGCGAACCTGATTGCAACTCTGTTCGGGATTGGGATGCTGGTCTTCTTCCTCGGCCACCTAGCTCGCTAGAAGCTGCGATCCTCTTTGTTGTTCACCTTGTCTGTTGGCTTGTTTTATCGCTAGCATGATGGTTTGACCAGTCAATATACCATGGCCGTGTATGTGTATTAGTTAAGTCGTGTACTGCTGTCTTAGTAGTATTGATAAAACGTAATGGTATCTGAATCGTTTGCTGTAATGGGAAGTTGTAATGGATCTCATTTTGTGCCTGTTAATGTTAATGAAGGCTTCTATGGTTACTTAAAGTTTTGATGTCTCATGTGACAGTATAGAGAATGGCTTGCCCTGTTCACTCACGGACTGATGGAATCACCAACAGTCAACCAGTCTGCGGCAGCAACTTTTTTGTTTGTTTTTTTCCGGTCGTTTGCATGCACCATCGGCATCGCCTGTACACGTGTCATCACTAGGTTTTTATTATCTTTTATTCCGGTCGAGCTCCCAAACCCTGAGCAGTACCAACACGCCGCTGCCTCTCCCACCCTCATCTTCTTCGTCTTATCCGCTCAGACCACTGCGTCTCTCTCGTCTCACTCCCACAGACCTCGGCCGGTCACCGTTCGTCAACAGGAGGCTCGGCGTCGCGGGGGCATCGCGGCAAGGAGTGCAGATCTGCATCTGCTCATCCCCACAAGGTAAGTTCTTCATGCCCCCTAGCTGATCCCCGACATTATTGCATCCATTCTACTGCTCAGTCCCCTGCCAGTCCCCTTAGTCTGACGGTCAAATTTAGCTGATTCGCGCACCCATGGATGCGGACACCACTGAGCATCGCATGGACCACCGAGATCTGACTAGGTTTACAGGGGAATCATAGGGGGAAATGCAATGGAGCTTACAAGTTCCACATTTTCATAGTAAATTTGCTGTATTTCTCAGATGCCAATTAGTAGCGCCCACCTTTCAGAGTCTTGATATAGTTTGTCACACTGAAAGCTCACGCATCAGGTTTGCATTTTTATGCAGGCCAGATGTCTGATGTTGGTAGCAGCCTTGGTGGCACAGCCGGTGGCGAGAAGATGGCAGGGCAATCTCTGATGGGTCTGAAGTTCAGATAGAGGACCAGCAACCAGTCCCCCCACCTGTGCCAACATCTCGGATCTCTGTGAAACATGCAGTTGAAGTCATTCAAACGTTTGATGAGTACAAGAGGTGGTTGGTACAAGAAATCGGGTTTGGTGGAATGTTGAAGTTGCCCATGCTGCAGAAGCTTAATCTCAAATTCAGTGCATGGACAATGAGCAAGGTTAGTGTATCTCAGCGCGCAATTATATTGTCTGAGTCAAAGAAGCTGACGTTCTGGCCGGAGGATGTGCACAAAGTATTTGGGATACCTTGCGGTCACCGCTCTATCCGGGGGCGTGATGGTCACATAATGCCTGATGCAATTCAATTCATCAAGAAGACTCTCGGGATGGACAAAAAAGGTGTTCATAACCTGCGAGCCACGGAGGAGTTCCTACTACGAGATGTATCAGAGACATCTAGCAAGCTTGAGAAGGATTGTTTTCAAATTGCTTTCGTCATTTTTGTCATGGGACACGTGCTTGCGCCAACCACAAAGCATGATTATGCCACCATTGATTTTTGGGGTGCCCTTGCAAACACTGGAACAATATCACAATTCAATTGGTGTGAGTACGTTCTTCAGTGCTTGCTAGAAGCTGTTAGACGTCTCAAGAAGGACATGCTTTCAAACAATCCAGGCACTAACCTTGTTGGTTGTCACCTTTTTCTTCAGGTCAGCATGTGTTTTACATGTAATATCTGTTGTCCTGCTTGATGGGGTCTAACTTTTTCTGCTCTGATTTTTGTATCAGGTGTTCTTCCTGGACAGTATTGACTTAGGCATTTTCAATAAGAAGCATAATGTGCTCCCCCGTATAAGTGAATTTGATCAGGACAGCATTAGGAACATGATCACAATGTCCACTGACATTGGGAAGAACCCCACATCACATTCAAACAACAAGGTTTCATTGCTATCTGGATTAATCACACTGTATCTTTGTATGATGCAACCATTTTTTCACATTAATCTCACTCTTATCTAATGTAGCTATGTGCGGCAGAAGATGTTTGCTATGCCTGGCAGAAGTATCCTCAGGACCAACCCAACACCCTTCTTGCAGGCACCAATAGTGGTGGCAACAGCGCATCCGCTGCATGTGGCGCACATCAGTTCTCTCGAAATGATAATGCAATAGTGACACCCACGCACAATGTATTAGATGTACATACACCAATTCGCACGCTTGGGCCCATTGATTTCACACACTACCTCCGCACACGCTATCCGAACTTGGTACGGTAACAACATTTGCTCGCATGTAGGCACATCCTATTCAACGTTTTTTGTAGACCAAAAGCATGCATAACTCATCACAATCTACTCCCATTTTTTGCAGGCATCAGATGAGATCACTGTACTGCTCAATGAATATAATGCTCGGGTACAACGTCACATAAATACAGCTCATGCAAACGCTCAATTGGACATGTTTAAATTTGCAAATAAACTTTTCAATGCACTTTCCAAGAGGTGCATATGTTGTTCCATTAGAGGCTTTTTTGATTGTCCAGCAAGAGCTATCCCAGAACCACAAGGCAAGACTTTTTGTACTTTTCATCAAGTAATAAGCTTAGCAGGTTTCCCATAGTTAATCTTTAATGCACCACCTTTTTCAGCTATGACCGCCACGACACCTGCTCGCCCCAACATACCCGGTGTCAGGCTGGACATGTCTGCATGTGAAGGTCAGTCTGTGTTCATGGTTTCCCTGTGTGTATTTTCAGTCACATCTTCCCGCATATCGCACCGGACTGCCCTGCAATGAATGCAGGTGATAGCTCTACCTCCAAGAGAACTCATTGCGGGGATACACCTGATCCCCTACGCAAGCGCCACTGCTCTGAAGGGGAATCTCCCGCGGATATCAACATGTCGATTGTTGGTTTTGCCTAGTTCACCTTGCGAGCAATCAGTGAACTATTCATCGATCTGCCCAATGATGGTAGTACTACAGTTTTCGATGAGCGGCGGGAAGAGCTACCTGGCCGCAAGTATGTTCAGCACCCTGGGTTCCAAACTGATCCTTGGGGCAGGGGTGTCGTCCCGCCACCCCCTGCAATGATATATCTGAACTTATCCTTCAGTTTTTTGCATCGTCATCTATGCAAGAACTATCGAGGTCAGTGTGCACGCAAACTACCTCCTGCTAGATCATACACGATTTTTATTGCGGCAACACCATGTAGTAATTATGTTGCCTTTATCAGGAATTTCCTGGTTCATGAGATGCCGAGATTTGCACGCGTCACTGGAGTGGCAATGAAAGAACAACTAGGGGGGAGACCCTAATTGATCACGAGTTGATGTCTGTAATCCTTCATCGATATTCTTAGATCGACCAGCAATATGATCCAGAATGCCCATATCTTACCTGGCGTCACCCTGTCGAGCCAGATTTCCCGGTAAGGATGCAAGTCTAAGACATATATCCATTTTAATTATCTCAGCTACAATGGTATGTCGTGAGACCATTTTTTCATTCCGGGAAACCATGCTTGTGCATTTTGTGGCAGACGCTTGTCCTGGCAGAGTACGATTTCCTCCATACCGTGTCGATCCAGAAGCAGCTTGTTGCTGATTCACTTAAGTATGATCTCACTTCAGTGGAGCTAGTATGTAATACAGCCCAGCTATCATGCCTACACCCAAATGCCCTGACTCATCAAATCTGACATCATTGTTTTCTGCTTACAGTTTTACACACCTGTTCCATGCCCAGAGGGCTGGATGGTTGTTTTCTTCAACATGCTAACTAGGGTCATCTGGGTGATTGACCCACTGTACCACAACAAGTTAGCCTGCCCACCCACGGGGCAACGCGACGAGATTATAGCATGGAAGCTGCACGATGCATTGTTCACTTGTCTGAATGAATTCTACGCTAGATGGCCAACTAGCAAGGATAATTGGACTCTCAAGTTCCCTTCCATGACCGACTGCATTTTCTCCCGGTAATACAAGCTCAACCTTTTTTATACCATGCAATATTTTTACGGTCCATACTGAAGACTGATTTCTTATTCGCCCCCCGCCCCTCCCATAACCCTTCAAATGTGATGCAGTGCCGACACAGGCGGGTGTGTCCTCCATGTGGCGTGGCAAGGCACTTTGATTCTCACAAGCTGAAAATGCCACTCACCAAGGTACACACATTTCCAATCTATGTCTCCCATGTTTCGCACATTATATCTGCTAGCTTACTAGTGCAAACCATTCGCCAATGCACAGTATACTGTGTCCAAAACGAAACGGGATGCCCTGCATGAATGCCTCAAGCTCCAGGGAAACTTCTCTTCCCTCGCCCATGATGTGTTCTGGAAGGTCCTAGCTCCTTCAGATTCTGCATTTGTCTAGTAGGGAGTTATGCTGAATGTGTTGCCGGCTTTAGTCTTGTTGCATGGTTTATCCAGTAGATTACAAAGTTATGTTCGTAGCATGGGTTCTGTATGCCGGACCTGCGAGCATGTATGTAAGCTTCACTTGAAATCCCCCAGCATTTGGCACCTATCATATATCTATCATGTCATATGTGTGTACCTTGGATCTATGTTCAGTCGTATATCAATCATCGGACCAACTATCATTATTTGGCCTTGCTTGTTCATTTGCAAAGTTCAACTTCCATTTATCTACCCTGCCGTGCGAGCCTGGTTTGTTTCCAAGGGTCAACAACGACTGTGAACATGGGCATTGTGTTCATTCAGTAGTAAAGTCATGTAATCCCACTAAATTAAAATGAATTCATTTCCAAATCAACAACAGATAAATCACACCAACCATTCGGTCTCATGTTGTGGCATGAATAGCTGTCGAATTCGTGTCCCTAGCTGTTGTATTATGTGTACCTTGGAACCATGTTCGCACACATATGTCAATATTTGAACCAATTTACCATTTCTAGCCGAATGAGCCTGGTTTGGTAACAAGGATTGACAATTAATTTTTGAAACAAGGCTTGTTCCCGTCCAAAGCTTTCAGGCACATACAAAGTGAACATTAATTCATCCCCAAATCAACATCGGATGAACCCTTCCAAATATTTAGTGATATGCCGTTGCAACAAACACCTCCCAAATTCGCGATACATGTAGGCAGTATATCATCCGTGGTCTCAATCTATCATTCTGTGAGGATAGGTTATTACAAAATCTATCAGCCCATCCTTCACAAGATGACACGATCTTTGCATACCAAAATTTTCAGGCGATACATGGTCTATGTCTACTGAACTCACCAACGCATGCATTTTTTAGGTAACAAACCATGCATCCACCAAATAAACCGAACAAACATCGGTCCGAACAAACATTGCTCCCAGCAAACGAAAGTTCTACATATAGGGTTCTTAATTCAGCCTGATACCAAACTTAAACATGTCTATTTCATGCGCCCATAATCAGTTAGGGATTTAATTCGAACCGCAGGGGCAACCACTACCACACCGTGGGGATGGCAGCTAACATTTCCACCATGTCGTGCCGCTTCATGGACTAGTCTCGCAAACTTTTGCAGCAAACCCAAAAGTGATGGAACCACTACCACACCGGTTGAAGTACTTTGGGATGGTAGCTAATGTTCCCTGTCCAGCATTTACTACTTGATGGAGCTCGTGAATCCAGACGTCTTGCAATCTTCTTTGTTTCCTCTCTTCAGAATGGCACCATCTCCAGCATAAAATCAGGTAGCTCTGCTTTGTTTCCCCTCATTGAAATGACCTCGTAAGCAATCATCTGCCGGAAGTAGTGTAGGCGATTCTGAAATTTGACAGCAGTAATCTACGTCAGCATCACTAGTTATTCATGATTCCTCTTACAACTCGTTTCAAAAATAGTGCCTCTTACAGCCATGGAGCATCTTGAACACTGCACGTACCTTTGTGAGAGGATTGTAGATGTACAGGCCCGTGAACTCCCTGATGTAGTTCACCACATGCAGGTGGCTGTCATGGCTGCACAAATTTTAGTCAAATCAGTTCAAAATCTTGTTTTAACAACATCTGCTAAGTAGTTTTGCAATTATCAGAGAAGGGCACACATATTTTGCTGTTGGGGTGCATCCCTACATTGTAGTTCACCCTCCACCCTTGAGCTGGCACATACCAGCCTGCAATGTTTTCATGGATGCATCGACGGAGTCCCTCGATGATGTGGTTTGCATTATCTTCGTGCTTCAGTTTCATGGCGTCCTCTCCATTTGAGGTCTCGCACGGGTCCATAACAAGTAGCGTCTTCTCGTCGACATCAACAACATAGAGAGACCACGAATTGTGGTATGGCACTGGCAGCATCAGCTGAAAATGATCACCGTAGTCAGCGCCCCGATTCAGGGCAAACCAAATATAATATAGTACAATATCAGGATGATTAATCGCTAACCTTCTTGGTCCACTGAAGCCTATATCCAAGCGCCTCAAAGCTCATCATTGTATTCATGAATTCGAAATCTAGACTGTATGAGTTGTACATCAAGGCAAGCTGCAACCACATATTTCCAGTTAGCGGGTCATACATGTTACTCAAGAGGCACAAGCGCAAAAATCATGCCAACTACTCACCACAAAGCGCACATCAAACACATGGCGCCACCTGATCTGCCATGAACCGTACATGAGCCCTTCCTTGTAAGTGATCATTCGGCTCAAGCAAACCCAACCAGTAACTGTTAGCCTTCCATTCGGCCCAAATTCTTTCCGAAAATCATCACCACACATCACAACTAGGTACGGGGCAAGGTGTTTGAACCATTTCCTGCAAAATGAGTTCAACAAGTGGTAAGTACAAGTAATCCATGTCGGGATGGGCGGATGCACCTTCTTCTAATGTCTCTGCTTTCGAACTTACTTGTCGAGCTCCTGTCTCGTGCATGTCAGCATTTTGTCGAAGAAGTACACCACATTCTTTGCTGTCGGCTCTTCATGCTTCAGTCCAGCTTTCCCCGGGAATTTGTCTCCCATTTCATTCTTCACAAATGTCCTAACCATACCGACTTGCACCCTTACAGGTCCCGAGCCTCCCAGACTAGGCTCAGCGCCCTGATTGCTGGCTGCATGAGCTGAAACACCCGTCCGACAAAGATGTTATGCTTCTAGGTTGTCAACGTCAGTTTTGAATGCATAATTTTGTAACCTATACCTTGATGGAGATGCTGCTCGCCCCCTGCCGATGCAGACCCCACCACGCGATTAGCTGCTGCTGATGATCCGCCAGATGCAGTAACTGTAGTACATGATCAGCCGGTCAGGTCACGCAAATCCATGCTGCTAGTGTCAGTCATATGATATCTTACTTGTTATTCCAGGGAACACATAGTCCCCTGTTTCTTGACGAGTGATGACCCCAACTCCATAGCCTACGCCCCTGGCTGTATCATTGGAACGCATATGTACCTCACCTGTTTTTTTTTGGAACAATCAATCATGTTAGACTTTAACTTTCAGGATGTACACTACGCTACTCACTTATAGGATCCACATTTTGATTTACCGTGTAATCCATCTGGGGGAATGCTCTGCTCTGCGGCTCCTCCTTGTTGGTCGTCTTGCATCGCACCCGCATCATTGTCAGAGCTATCTGATGAAGATGACCCACTCCCGGAAGGTGTTTTCCGTTTCCTATTGCGACACTTCTTTCTCCCACGGTGCACACATCTTTTCTGTCGTTGCCTTGCTGGAGGCACAAACTGAATTACTGGCTGTTCCGGAGTAGAGCCCACGCACAGCACACCTGGTGTTGCCATCAAAAAATGTTTGCTTTTGTTACGAGCAGCACTTAACGAAACAACACAATGGTTTTACATCTATGTAGGATAGCATTATGCACCGTTGATCTCAGCCTGGAACTTGAGACAATCTGGCACCATATCAGCATTGCTTGGCGTTTCCCTCATCAGCTCATCTGGAACAAGATTTTATCATCACGCCGACATGATTGTTGTTAGTAGTTATACGCAAAAATCATGTAACAACAAAATTGTATCACTGCTTTTCCAAAATATACCTATTTCTGCCTCGATAGTTTCCATGGCGCAGTTGCCTGCCTGCGCATCTGTAACCACATTATAAGCTCTAATTAGTCAGTAAAAGACAAAGCATTGGAAGGCTCTTTATCACAACTTCAGAAATCTAGCAAACTATACCTCCAGTGTCACGCCCTAAGGCTACAGCAGTGCAATCTTATGTGTTCTGCCTTGCCTCAATACCGCTTTCTGGTGTCGAACTGACAAATCGGACATCTAACAAGGTGGAATTTCACAAAAAAATATGTATATGTCAGTACCACTATTATACTCACAGGTTCCATCTAATTCATTGGAATTGTGTTAACTTACTGTTGATTTCTGTTTCAAACTTTAGACATGTGTTAGCCCCCCTGTGATCAACTGCTTCATCCCTACCATTGGCATCTACATTACCCCATCACCACTGTCAGATTCTATGTACAATATTTCTGGATACGTTTACCCATATATAGCACCGACTCTGACCTGGCTCTGCTGGAGGCTCCACCCGTACTCCAACCATGCGAGTCGCAGACACACTTGTCACCAAATCGATGATACCCACCTCCATCTCTGCACCATTTGCAAATTGTCAGTTCATACATTTTCATACATGTTTATAGCTCAACTATTTCTTATACCTTGCTAAAATTCCCTTTTTACACATATGATTCATTTATTCCCACTACAATATATTATCAAGACAAGCATTTCATGATTCTATTTATTTTTTCCTTTATTCATATTGCTCACCGTTTGCATCGTACAAATTCTGAACAGACGAAGCAAATAATAAATCATTTGTCTCCTTTGCCCTGGGAGTGATAGGGCTCTGTATCAGGCTTTCATGGTGTTTGTCTAACATTTGATCGTAACCTTCACTTTCTTCAGATGCAGGGCTCCCACAATTGTCTTCATGATCCACATCAGTGTTTCCTGCCACATGACTTGTAGTCCTATGATCAGGGTCTGTGCTAGCAGGGTAGTGAGCCCCACTGACTCCCTCAGCTGCAAAATATAAAATTACTACTGTTTGTCAACCTAATGAAATATGGGAATTCAAATCAATCTGGGGAAACATATGCCACCTTGAATTGCCGCTGTTGCCTCCACAAATCTTGCCACCAACAATGACATGGATGCACTATCTGGAATGAATTCTCTGTGCCATACATAAGAAGCTGAATCTGGTGTTGACTGAAGCATCCGGAACGGCGTCATTGGCGAGGCTCCACCCCTGTCTGGTGTGACCAGATCTATGAATGCTTCGAAAGACATAGCTCTTGTGGGTGTGAAACCTAACGTCCAGAGTGATTAAATGCCATTTACTCATTATCTGCTACATGCATATGTTGTATGTATTTTGTTTGTGTTTTTTATACGAAACCTTACATGCTACTGGAATTTCTTCATGCCTGAGCTGAGGAACGATGATAGGCTCATCTAGTTCTAAATCTTCAGGGTCCACTGCTGGAAGCTGGGCATTCACCCCATCCGCCCCTATCAATGCACACAGGTTTTCCTCAGTGTTAGCTTCAACAAGATTTCCACAGGAGGACATCAGGCAATCTATCAAGCTCAAAGTATTAACGACAACGGGCACGCACCTTGAACACTTATAACTGGGGGCAGCCCAAGCCGCCGGTTCCCTGCATGATCAAATCACGACTTAGTTAGATAGCATACAAACCACCTAAAAAATCTTTGGTTTAGACGGTTCATCTGTTTAAGTCAGTACCATTCATTATCTGTACTCTCTCATGCTGCCTCAACACTCTTCCGTAGTTCCTCGACATCTTAGCAAGCCTGGTTGGATTATCGTCATCACTATCTGACTCCTCCAGTTCACTCTCCTCTGATGGGCCCTTCCCTTTATCATTTTCAGGAATTCGGATTATTGGCCTGCGACGTATCGCCTCTTGCCCTGTCTCATCTATGTAAACTCCTCGCTCAGGCTCTGTTCCCCTTCTCTAAGTCACACTTAGAAATTTTTTCCCGCAGAAGTTAACAAAGTTCAATCCTATGGTTTCAACACGTATATTATCATGATTGCAGATGAGGTACTTACGATTGGCTTGCGGTACTGATAGAGTTTCCACTGGTTCCACCTTCATAGTCTCTTGTTCATCAGTGCCCACGACATCTGTACAATTCACAAGGCACACGTTAGCAATGAACTTGATGGCATGCTTTGTTCACGGACGCGCCGATTTTTAATTCGGGCACTCACCTGTCTGATCCATGATTTCTGCTTCTGGCTGCACTGTGTTCTGAAGCTGCTGCTCACCTACATTGTCGAGTTGCTGTTGTCCCATGCACTCAGGCTGCTGATCAACCACACCAACGGGCTGTAGCTGGGCTGTGTGTTCAGGCTGCAGATCGCCCACCCCATCCTGTTGCTGATGCATCACCTTGACGGGCTGCTCCTCGATCTCCCTAGTTTCCATGCTCATACCATGGCATGGGTTCGCTGCATCAGTCCGGTGATTAACAGCCGGTGGCCTCCAGAATAGCTGCCATCAACATCGTAGCAAGCTTAGCGATGAACTAAAATTGAAAATTAATATGTTTTATGAAGCAAAGGTACTCACATTGTGTGAATTATCTACCATCAGAGGATGCCATTCCCAGTGATGTGACTCCATGTAACCTTCAGGCCTAGTCTGCACAAGGAAATGCACACATCAAATGGGTTAGTACATCACACAAGAATTCATCCTGCTCTCAGTCACAAAATGGATTGGCTACTTACTCGGTAACACCCTGGGTTATCTCTCAGCAGCTGGACCAATTTCTTTACCATGGGAAATGTATATGCAGAAATCCTTGGCAGTAGTTTCGACCTAAGGTTTGCAGCACCGAAGTCTATCCAATCCAGCTGAAATATCTGCAAACAGCAAAACACCATGCAAAATGAGTAGCAACTTTTTTGACATGGTTGGGAGAATAAAGTACAGCGTCAAATGATTGCAACAAAAGAACAAGGCCTCACCCCAAGGAAAAGCACATGACCACCCAAGATGGCGACCTCAGCTCCAGAGGCCACCTGTGCATGGAACCTATTGGCGCACATTCTTAGCATGTCAATCGAGTATCTGGCCATGTTGTACTGACCGATCTGCCACGGATCCTCGACTAATGGGAGGAATTCCTCTGGGATTGCAGCCACAGATTGCCTTGGCGCTAGCAAGGTAGCAGCTCCTAGCAGTGCAGATGCTACCAAGAAAGCGATTGTCTCATTCTCGTCCATGCAACAAGGGTTTATTCTACTAATCACCTCTTATAAATCGGACACCTTTATGCCACCTCTCCCCCTCAGACCCAAGAATCCTCTAATTTTTCTCACCAGGGTAGATCTGCTGGCAGGAGTACCAAACTGGACAGTCCTACCGTGACCAACTACCCCTAGGATCCTAACTGCATCATCATCAGTAATGAACCTGATCTGACCATCTGGGAGACGTAGGGACATGTTACTAGTATCCAAGTCAGCAAGGAGCCCTGCGTACTGGATCCGATCTACTCCTCCCACATATCTATTCGTCAGCAAGCCGCCCATCCCAGTGAGCTCAGCCGCTGAATAGAACAAAGTGCTCACACCAAGAAAGGGACCAGTAGTAACATGCATCTATATGCGAGCTCTCGCGGCGGCGGATTGGCCGCTACTCTCGGCTGGTTCGACACCACCAAAGCAGTTGACCCCCACCGATGGTTCTTTTTTCTTGGCCTAGAGCTCCCCTCGCCGGCAGTTCTTCCCCTCTTTCCTCGCTCCGGTGGCTCCTCCATCTTTCACCCCAGCTGCAACCAAATAAAACCAAAAGCCAAAGAAGAAAACCTAATCAGCAACAAAAGAGCCAGGCATTGCAAAAAGGAGATGCATTTAGTAGATTGATTGCTTACCAGAAGGACAGGGCGGTGGTCCGACGCAATCTTGGATCTAGATTTTTCCCAATTCTCCGCTTACAGCCGTCTGAGCTCCTAAATGGGGGTAGAGAGAGAAGCGGGGAGCTGCTAAATGGGGGTAGAGAGAGAAGCGGCTGGACTGTGCACAAGTGCTTGATGAGCAGACCGAGGGAGAGACTGGTGAGAATACAAGCCACTGCAGCGGCCTGCCTGTGATATGTCTGTACCTGTAGACACCCACCGTCCACCAAATAATTTTATAATGTGCTTGTAGCCAGAACCCTCTAGAAATACTGTACATCTTTCGTGCTAACGCGGCGAGAAAATTGCCGCCCTTTTTGCTATCCCTCACACCGGCAGCTGACGAGCCCTCTGAACAGATAATTTTTTTACTGCTGTTACACAACACTAAAAAAATCCCGTGCTCACCCACACATGAGCTTCACAATCTGCCCCCCGTACCATTTGATAACTTAACCACTTGTGTTCTTACCCATGGGTACATCTGCACCTTTTTGCATGTGAGTACCTTTCAGTAACAAATCTTCGCCAGGACCAACACCACATATCTCCATGTGGATACTTTTTTGGTACCGGCATGGCCCCTGGTCACACCCTTTTAGAAGAAAGTTTCTTCTTCGCGGGTCCAATCTGAAGGTGTGCAACAGGACAACAACAGGGGATGTTTTTTGGTCAGCTCCCTGGACTCGTACTGCTTCATTTAATAAGTGGACTCCCCCCGCCCGCCATGCAAGGGGTTGCATGCTTGTTGCCAGTCCACCAGGAGCTGAGTTCGCACTACTCCCCAACAGTACCAATCATCGTATCTATAGTTAATCCATGCCTGGGATGTTCTAATCGCTTTTTTGCATGCATGCGGGTCCACACACATGCAGGTGTGCTTCCCCGCCCTTGTTTTGTTTATTTTTTCATCGCCACTGGGATCTCCAGTTTAACCTATGCATGCATGCACAGTAAACACCATTTTGCTTGCATGCACACATGCATGCATGCGCACACTTGGGAATCATTGGCCTATGTGAATAAAACTAACCAATTTTTATATCGCCACATACGCAACGACCCATGCATCATAGGTCAATTAGTGCACGTACTCGCGTAAGAACCAATCAAACAATTCAGAAACAACTCCAGTGTTGCGCCCGACAGCAAAACCTTTGATAAACCCTAATTCACCGAGTCAGGCCGACACGGTCGATCAATGCCTGTCTGGTGGCAATGGCGCCGAGGACTGTCCTGTCGCCCAAAAATCGAGAGAAACACGAGCATGACCAAGTTTTTGCAGGGGTTCTGCTTTCGGCACATTCGCGTGCTGCCTACGAGTGACAGACACGGGTGGGACGGGCGCGCTTGATGGTTGCGGTCGGAGGGGAGGAATCTGACCCTCAGCAGTCTGCATCGCTGCACGGAGATCATTGGCATTGCGGGGTGGTGGCCGGTGGAAAGTAGTGGTTTACATGTGACGGATTCGACTATGCCTGCCTCATCTTCTGACGAAAGACAGCACCCCCCTGGCTAAATGGCACCCACGCCCCCACCCCCGCCCCCGGCCCGCTATGCGCGCACCCTATGGGTATTATGACGTAGGTGCCCGACCGGTTCGGGGTTGCCCGAATTGGCCGAGGTGGATGCCTACTGCGAGCGGAATGACGCGAATGGTGCGGGAGGGGGGTGGTCATTTGCAGTGTGATGACGCTAGAGGCGTGATCAACGCCAGATATCTTGTCTGTTGTTCTCACCACATTGATCCGAATGACCAAGGTGGGGGGGTCTGGTTATTGCTCTTGTGTTTTCCTATGTATTTCCTAATGCATGCCTACTTCCCCCTAGATACTTTTTCCGGTTCTACTACAATTTTTCTTCAGTAAACCGACCATCCTCGTATTATTTTTATTTATTATTCACCATCTATGTGGTGCATTTCATACTTTTGGGGGTGTTAGTTGAATGCCTCTCACCTAAACAACCAATATTTGTTAGCTCTGCTATGAACACTCGTGGGCAAAAATATGATAGTGACTTTTCCTAATTTTACTTGTCGTCCCACTGCGACAGTGATATTAAGAACGCACACACCATTCATATCATTTCTAGCTTGCAAAAGAGCGACATAATTTTTTATTACACACGATTCTTAACCACGCCAGTAATGGCATCATTACCGACGCTACCATCAACATGCTCCCCCTAACCATGTTTAGCATGCTTGGCAGATGAGCTGTTGTTGTCTTCCTCTGCATCTTCATCCGGCTCGCCGTGGGCGCCAGCCGAAGAGTGCTCGCCGTCTTCAACCTCTGCAAGCTCATCCATCCCCAGAGGCTGGTCTTCTGGGTCATGTTCTCCATAGCCTTCTTCCACATCCTGCATCGCCTGCATCTCAACTTCCTCCTACATCACGATGTGTCCACCCTCCTAGAAATCACTTGCAGGCAGTGTCTCCTGCAGGGTAATCACCAGATAAAGCAAATTCAGAGATAACTATAGATATGGCATGCTAACTGGATGCAACCCCCTCCTCCCCCAGCCCTTCGTCATACCTGCTCAATGACTGCTGACACTCCAGATGATGAACTCGCCGCTACTCCTGCTCCTACGGGCTGGTTTACTGAACTTTCAGATGCATCAGACACCTGATAGTAGGTTACACACTTAGAATGACCTCCCTCACGTTAAGTTGGGAGTCGGTTAAGAAGAGACTAACCTCTGGGATTACACCAGCGCCCTTGTGAGTAGGATCAGATTTCGTCAGGCCAGACACCGAGAACGATTGCAGGTTAGGAGCCATGGCAAGAGCTGCCCTCTAATGGAAGGACTTGGTATACTAAAACAGAGGAATAGCTTACGCACTGCCCTCTGCCTCACTACTTATCTGTCTGTAGCTCCTCTCTTTCCCGCACTTGGGGTTTGAAATTTGAAATGGGTCAGTAGAGCAATGGGCGCCACACCACCGAGAGGCATACACCTGTAAAAAATGCACACTGAAACGTGTCCACAACAGGGGGCAAGCTTACCAAAATCTGATGAATTTCTTTTTTTCCATGACCACAGAGTGTGCTCACTCTTAATTGCTGACAACTTTTTTTGTAGCCCAGGTAGAAAAATACAACAGCCGCTTATATGGAATTTGATTATCTTCAGTATTCACAATTTCATTTTCTCCCATTTCACGTTTCCCATTCATCCAATTTCCATTTATACGTCAGCATACTGACAAATAAATCATATATATGCACACCGAGACAATACTCATAACCGCACAAATGCATCAGCAGGTTGTACAAGAATTCACAAAAATACTTAAGATTGATTTATGCAAATCCCCTATACGATTAGATGCAGACCAGTTCAACAGTACGTGATTTTTTAGATTCCACATAACTGCTTGTTCACATGCATAGGAGCTGCATACACTCAGCAAGCATGAAACTTCACAAGTTCTACACACATAATTACTGAACCACACATTCAGAACTACAGATTTTTAGTCTAAGTAGTTCTTTCCAAGCACTCACATGCCTATAACCCGCAGATCACTGACTTTGTTGCAGTTTTTTCGCCTGTGACCTTCAACTCCACAATTTTTGCACCTTGCTGGTTTCCGAACAGGCTTTGGTGCATCACCTCGGTCCGGGCAAGTAGTCCTCTTGTGCCCTTGCTGCCGACATATGCTACAGAACCTGGTCCGCTTGCTGAGCCCCTCGTACGGTGCCTTCTCACGGCTAGTTGTCGGGCACCCCATCTCTTTCCTTTTCTTTGGCGCCAACAAGCCACTGAGTCTATTCCCACTCTCATTTGCAGAAGTAGCATCATCATTTACATTTCCGAAGCCTGCACCTCCACTTGCCGCAACTACTGTTGTCGTGGTTTTGTCACGGCAGATGTCCTAGAGAAAGGACTTAGTCGTGGAGCCATCGCGACGGGTTAGCTTGAAGGGGTTAAAGCGGACACAAGGACGCAAGAGAGTTTATACTAGTTCGGCCCCTTCAAGGAAGGTAAAAGCCTACGTCTAGTTGTGATGGAATTGATGGGGTTTCGATGACTAGGGAGCAAACAAGCTTCTCCTATGTCTCGAGTTGTTGTCTGTCCTCCCCGAACCGCCGCCAGGTCGCCCCCTTATATACACGGGTGATGCCCGCCGGTTCAGAGAGTCCCAACACCGGTTCATACTCGTATCCGGGTTGGTCCCTCCTTGTTCCTAACTTACAGTACAAGTATATGCACAAACGTCGATGTACGGCTACAGGTTGTAAACCGACTACGGGCCCTGGGCCTTTATCTGCCTCTTTAGGCTTTAACACCTTTGATCTACTGATGAAGTGAATCTGGGCCAGGTAGGCCGGTTTAGGCCCAGTAGTAATATCCCCAACATTAGGCCCCAGATTGATTTGAACAGGTTCATGTCAATCCTTAGCAAAAATCTCCGTCTTCAACATCTTCTTGTAGTTATTGAACCGCCGTGACGTCATCTTCTCTGTTTGCTGTAAACCGGCGTGGCATCATCTGTCATAAAGAAAACATCCATGATATCCTCTTGTTTAATAGATTTTCAATGACCGAGGTGACCACCCCACTTCCAAAATCTACGGTCCCTTGATTCCCGCGCCTGACACATGTCCTTTGCCTTATAAATAGGCCCGAAGGGTCATTTCTTTTCTCCCCTTCGTGCCCTTCTTCTTCGTTTTCCTCGCGTCGCCAGTCTCAGAGCTTCGCCGCCGCCGTCGTCTTCTGCATCACCCTCGGCCGCTGCATCAACTTGAACGCACCAGAAAGCCGCGGCGACCTTCCGCGTCTTCCTCAGCTCTGGTAGGTCTTCTGTTCTTCTCAACATAGATCTGATCTAGGGCTTCTTGTTCTTGCGGTGTTCATCACTTGTTCATACTCATGTACTAGCTCCTGGATGCACATGTGAACCCTTGCTTTGTGTAGCGGTAACTTTCAGTATCCGCCGCTAGTTTCCTGCCCAAAACCATAGATGTCACATATACTTCTGCTCATTGATTCAATACTGTTCTGCTTTGATCTTCGACTATTTTTCTTATTTTCTGAACTTGCTTCAGATCCAACGCTGTAATAAGATCTTGTGAAACCTGTTTCTGCATACTTAATCATCCGCAATCTCAATTGCTTCAATGTTTAGGTCAGGCGGTTTAACCTTATAGAAAATTTTCCAAACCGATATATGCCATTAGTCCCCTTGTTGAACCGCCAGATGTAGGTTGCTTCATGAAACTACGGTTTAGATAGGGCTGTTTCCGGTTTAACATTGTACATACTAGTGCATTTTAATCAATGCATTTTTGAACCGGGATCTTTTACCTTGTAGATTCCATCATGGCCAAGCAAGTGTATGAGTGCAATTGGGTTCCTTCTCGCGTCACAGAGGCTGAACTGGACGATTTAGTCCTGATTGGTG
>NW_024115993.1:0-8760 GCF_003073215.2 Triticum urartu | reverse complement strand
GTTTGAACTAGTAATGGCGCACTATGCGACGGTGCGCCATTAGTAGCTTTGCAAAAAAGTAAAAAAAAAAGAATACAGTAGTGGCGCACTCAACGGTTGGTGCGCCATTAGTAGTTCTAACTACTAATGGCGCACTTTGTCCGGATGCGCCATTAGTATGTTTGAAAAAATGAAAAAAAAATTGTTACTACTGGCGCACCTTGTGCCTGGTGCACCATTAGTGTCTTACACACTAATGGCGTATCTTCACGTGGTGCGCCATTAGTAAATAGTAGTGGCGCACCACTTCTCTAGTGCGTCATTAGTGTCAATTTCATCTTTAGCCCTTTTCCTATTATTGTTGGTGAAGTTACGAGGTTGGATGGATGATGCAAGATCTGGGTCCATATTTTGTGACTTCACAGCGACTTCGCGTAAATCTAAATCACTTTCCTCAAAAAAGAAACAAAAAACGCCCAAGAAGGCAAAGATTTCCACACCGATTCGAGTTTCCACATGAGAGGCATGTTTTGGAATAGCAGAGGTCTTTCAGACTTGGCTAAGCATAAACACGTCGGTGATTGTGTGCGTGAACATGGTTTGGACTTTGTGGCAATTTCTGAGGCTGGTAAAGGTGACTTTCGCTCGCATGTCCTCGATCACCTATCCGGTGGTTTCGACTATTCGTGGCATAGTTTACCAGCTCGTGGAAGGTCGGGAGGAATCCTTCTTGGGATTCAGACCGCAACCATGGATTTATTGGCTTTTTCGTTAGGTGAATTTCATATCAAATTTCACCTACGAAACAGAGCTGATAATTTTACATGGAGCCTGGTCGCAGTCTATGGAGCTGCCCAAGATGAGCATAAATCCGCTTTCCTTCGGGAATTGGTGAACCTGGCTAAGGATAACCCGTACCCAATGCTTATTGGAGGAGACTTCAATATCCTTAGGTACCAGGAAGAGAAAAATAATAGTCGCTTCGATACTCACTGGCCGTTCCTATTCAATGCTGTGATTGACAGTTTGGATCTTCGGGAGGTTAGTATGTCAGGACGACAATTCACTTGGGCTAATAATCGTTCTGTGCCGACATACGAGAAGCTCGATAGGGTACTCGTGGATACCGAATGGGAGTTAAAATTTCCTCTGGTAACCGTTCGAGCCCTAGAGCGTATCGAGGCACTCTCGGACCATGCGCCAATCATTCTTGACTCTAACTCTACGAACACATCGGCCCGCCACCCTTTCAAGTTTGAATTGGGATGGTTGCATTGGGAAGGTTTTGTAGACATGGTCAAGAACATTTTGGAGAAGCTCGCTGTTGGTCATACACTCATTCAGAGATGGAACTTTAAAATAAGGGCCATGAGGCGACACCTCTCTGGATGGGCTAAACACACCAATGGGATGTATAAAAAAGAAAAACGGCGCCTCTCTACCATTATTGATGACCTCAATAAAATTGCAGAGACACGCATCTTATCTCAACAGGAGATTGATATGAAAAATCAATCCAATGAGAAGGTTGCACGTCTTTTGCGGGAAGAGGAAATCAAATATTACCAAAGATCCAAAGCTGATTTCATCTTGATGGGAGATAGTAATACAAGATACTTCCAATTGGTCGCCAATGGTCGACATAGGAAGAAACGTATTTATAGTCTCCAACAAGATGAAGGGTGGATTGAAGGTCAAGAGGAGCTCAAAAGGTATATCACTAGCTACTACAAATCTCTGTTCGGGCTGCCAGATGAAGGGAATTTCACCCTTGACGAGAACCGAACAGATGATATTCCTCAAGTCACGACAGAAGAGAATGACTTCCTCACGGCACCTTTCTCAGAAGAGGAGGTGAGAGCCGCGGTGTTCCAAATGGAACATAACAAAGCTCCAGGACCTGATGGCTTCCCTGCAGAATTCTATCAGAATTTCTGGGATATCATCAAGTCTGACCTTTTGGAGTTGTTCAATTGTCTTCATGCCGATCAACTTGACCTATTCAGGCTGAATTTTGGCGAGATTGTTTTGTTGCCAAAGATTAAGGAGGCTGAACGGATCCAACAATATAGACCCATATGCCTACTTAATGTCAGCTTCAAAATTTTCACCAAAGTAGCTACGAATAGGTTTAACTCGATAGCTGACCATGTTGTCCGGCCATCTCAAACGGCGTTCATGCAAGGAAGGAATATACTCGATGGCGTAGTAATCCTGCATGACACCGTTCATGAGATGCACCGAAAAAACATGAGTGGAGTAGTATTCAAAATTGACTTTGAAAAAGCCTATGATAAGGTTAAATGGTCTTTCCTCCAACAGGCCTTAAGGATGAAAGGTTTCTCCGATAAATGGCGTCAATGGATCCACAATTTTGTAACTGGAGGTAGCATGGCCATCAAAGTCAATGATGATGTAGGCCATTACTTTCAGACAAAAAAAGGACTACGACAGGGTGACTCCATGTCCCCAATGTTATTTAACATTGTTGCTGACATGTTGGCCATTCTGGTTGAGCGCGCCAAGCAGGACGGACAGATTGCAGGAGTAGTGCCACACCTTGTGGATGGTGGCCTCTCTATTCTGCAATATGCCGATGACACAGTTCTTTTTATGGAACATGACCTGGACAAGGCTCGAAACCTGAAACTCTTGCTTTCAGCATTTGAGCAAATGTCGGGTCTTAAAATTAACTTCCATAAAAGCGAACTTTTTTGCTTTGGAGAAGCCGTTGAGGCAGCGGCCGATTATGCTGACCTGTTTGATTGCGCACATGGCCATTTCCCAATTAAATATCTGGGAATACCGATTCATTATCGACGTCTCACCATTGTGGAGTGGAAGCATGTAGAGGAGCGGTTAGAGAAACGGTTGAGCAGCTGGAAAGGCAAGCTGCTCTCTGTTGGAGGACGGCTGGTTTTGATTAACTCTGTCCTCACAAATATGGTCCTCTATATGCTTTCTTTCTTCCAACTCCCAAAAGGGGTCCTGCAAAGACTGGACTATTTCAGATTCAGATTCTTTGGGCAAGGAGATGGGGAAAAGAAAAAATACAGACTAGCCAAGTGGAGTGTGGTTTGTAGGCCGAAAGACCAAGGTGGCCTTGGAATTCATGACCTGCAGGTCAAGAATGAGGCTCGCCTTAGTAAATGGTTGTTCAAACTTTTTACTGAGGATGGTGTTTGGCAAACCATACTGCGCAACAAGTATCTAGGCCACAAGGCGGTGTCTCAGGCATATTGGAAACCTGGCGACTCGCACTTTTGGGCTGGCCTAATGGCGGCAAAGAAACATCTCTTTCGCTTTGGGTCTTTCGCGATAAAGGATGGGTCGGAGATTCGTTTTTGGGAAGATATCTGGCTAGGCGGTGCCACTCTCCGAGAACAATATCCAGCCTTGTACAACATTGCTCGCGATAAGAATAATACTATTGCGCAGGTGCTCAGTTCACCCCCCCCCCCCCCAAACAATAATTTCAGCGGGCAATGAATGTCACGACTGGCCCCCGACTTATGTCATGGCATAATCTTTTGTCCCGTCTGGATGCGATTAGCCTGACAGAAGGGCGGGATGTGTTTCGCTGGAACCTTACTACATCAGGGTCTTTCATCGTAGACTCTATGTATTGTGCGCTCACGCATTCTGAGGTATTGGTGAGTAATAATAAGAAAATTTGGCGGTCGGAGATACCACTAAAAGTTAAAGTCTTCATGTGGTATCTTCGTAGGGGAGTTGTTCTAACCAAAGACAACCTCGCACGGCGCAATTGGCAAGGGAGTAAGAAGTGTTGTTTTTGTACTCATGATGAGACCATCACACACCTCTTTTTCTAATGCAACTTTGCACGTTCTACGTGGTCAGTCATCCAAATAGCGTCAAGTTTATATCCGCCCACAAGTGTTGCCAATATTTTTGGTCATTGGTTGGACGGTATTTCAAATAGGTTCAAAACGCTATTAAGGGTGGGAGCGTATGCCTTACTATGGTCGCTTTGGCTATGTAGAAATGATTTTGTTTTTAATGACAAAAATGCTTCTCCTTTGCAGGCTATTTTCCGTTGTATGCACTCGCTTCGTATGTGGTCTATACTACAACGAGCGGATGTCCAACCGTTGTTCAAGGCGGTGTGTACGCGGTTGGAGCAGGTGGCTACGGAGGTTTTTACCCAACATGGGTGGCAGCATAACCTCCGGATCGGTCCATCTCACCTTTCGACATAGGCACAGTGTCAGTCTATAGGACTCTACTATTGCCGATTTGTCAATTTTTGTTTTCTTCTGGTTGTCAGACTTTTGGTGTTCGGCTGTGTGCATCCTAATTATGCAGAGGCCGGGTGTTGCTCATAATGCTCTGTATCCACTTGATGCTACATTTTTGAGTTAATAAAATCGCCCTTTATCGAAAAAAAATTGTCCTCGCTTCTTCACCACCTGGTACGTGGTACCATCAGGAAAAATCCGTATATGTACTTCTCCATCATGCCCACCAGCCATCACCGCAGCTGACTCTAGCTGAGAAAGCAAGAAGAAATGTGTGAGCTGGGATCTAAAATGGAGCATCTCAAGAATTAAATGGAAGAATGCAATTTGGGTGGATAAGTGTACGTACTCCAGATCCATTCTTTCTCCTTCATCGCTGCTATCATCACCATCACCATCATCATCATCATCATACTCATCATCATCCTCATCATACTCATCATCATCCTCATCATCGGTATCTTAATTTGGAGATTGAGAAGCGAAAATGAGCAACAAGAGAATGATTAGTGCCAACATATTATCAGGAAGCATGTGCTTGAATTTATTAGGTGCAAGCATGCAGAAAGGAGTAAAATAACTACACTATATTCATTCATTGGTGAGTATAACGTGTTATTGTAGTTTGTACCTTCTGCTATCTCTGGCTCCATATAAAGATCAATGCTTGGATGGTTAGGATGGGTGTTCACTGCATTTCTCACTGCGGCACATGCTTCTTCAGCTTCCATAATGGTGACCCCATCCCAATGGATTTCAACTAATCCACCCTGAAGTGAGAGAAGGTTACCCAAGCCAAGCTCAAACAGATCGCTGTCACCATCTTCTTTGGCCACCCGCACACCCAGATTAAATCGGACATATTCTGCATTTGGCAATGCTCCTTGTTGAAAGACTACCTGATTGGCTGGCTCACAATGCATTCCAAAGGCTATCACACAACGGAACTCATCTGCACCGATGACGAGCAGCCTTTTTGTTTGGTGGGTGCTGCTTATCCAGAGATGGCGAAGAGTTGGCAACCTCCCAAGGATTTGCACATCCTCTTGCTGCACATCCTTGACTCTGATATGAAACGATGATAGGTTTGATAGATGTGAGGGGCCACATTTTGTTATCCACATCGGCAATCCAGAGCATGCGATATGGTCTGATGTGAAAGTATATTTGCAAAGGCATCGAGGGGGTTCCCAGCGTCCCCCCAAGAGATCCAAGTATGGTACATCGTCGCAGGCAATACGTAGACTTCTGATATCATGCAGGTTGTATATAGTCTCCACAAAAGTTTCCTCTACCTCGAGGCTCCAATCAAAGAAGTAAATGTCGAGCTTCCTCAGCCTTGCCAGGCAGCCAAGCTCTTGCACGGTGCTCGGAGAGGCATAGATCCCCTCGACTACTTCCAAAGAAGCCAGGTTACCCAATACACCAGGGTGCCAATAGCAGCGAGAAGAAACCCTGATGGCCATTAACTTTTGTAGCTTCCACATAGATGATGGCAAATGTCTCATATCATTAGTGCGTCCTAAATCTAAAACTTAAAAAAACTGTAGATTTCCTATTTCCTCTGGCAGTTCAGAGATACCGGTTTCTTTTAGACCTAGGTACCTCAGGTGAAATAAATACCCAATATCCCTCAAGTTAGGCTGAAAGTTAATTGCCCCAATACGGCATCGACACAAGTCCAATACACGTAAAACACCAAAGCTAGATATAGCAGGCATGATAGTCACAGCTGGTGGAAAGACATTGATGGACCTCACTTGTGATATGCACATTGAATTGATGAGAGGTGCAGCTTGTTGATCTTCCTCGGTATTCTGGAGAGATAGTCTACGGATATTTCTGTGAGAACTAGTCACATCCTTGTTACTTTCCAATATTGTCAAAAACTTTGCTTCAGCTGACAAGGAACGAATCATATCAACACCATGTCATGCACACGGCAACTTTTTACTTCACGAAAACCATTGAATATTGGTATAATCATGTATCTGTTTATGAGCTCGTTAAAAAAAGTTTCCCCAACTTCAAAGATGCTAGTCTGATGTTTTCCATGCTGCACAAAATTTTCGCATATCCACTTCCATATCAGATCTTTTTTGTCAATCTCATGATCTTCTGGATACATACATAAATATAATAGGCAAGTCTTCAGATCAAAAGGCAGATCATAGTAGCTAAGTGACAGTATCCTCTGCATTTCCTCCATACTTGCCTCTACTGTAAGTCCACGCCCAATTGAATCTAGCAGAACTTGCCATTCAACTTTTGGCTTGATCTGATGACCAACAGTGAGAAGACTAGCTATAGTAAGGATAGCTAATGGTACACCGCCACATTTCTTCAAAATATCTCTAGACACTTCCTTAAGTTCACTAGGACATTTATTCTCACTTGAAAATATTCTTTTACAAAAGAGCCTTGTAGAGTCACTGTCTGAGAGAGGTTCCATTTGATAAATGGAATCATGAGTGGAAGGACAACATGCTATGGACACACTAAATATGCGAGTTGTCGTGATTAGGCGACTGCCAAGATTGTTCATATTAGAGAAAGCCAACTTGATATCTCCCCATAGTTTTCCATCCCATATATCATCAATTACGACGAGATACCTGTACAAGTTGGGAGAGAAAATTAATGAAATGTTGATGCACACATCACAGGGGCTCATAAAGCGCCATATGACATACACACAAACTATGTATAGTTTAGTACATATAAGGATGAAAACAAGGGGACACCAGATTCCAAACTCATCAATAATATATTCGACGATATATAGCATTATTATGAACAGAGAATGAAATGCTGTCCAAGCAAAAAACATCATTCAAGGAAGCATAAATTAGTAACAGATGGGTGGCACGTAGCAACACACATGTAGTCACTGTTATGAAACTGTTACTTATATAAGTAATGCACTATATCTATGCGAAAGGTCAAACCAAATAACCAAATGGGTATCAAATTCACGATCTGATGTCTGCCAATAAACTATTCCTAGTTAACCGAAAAAGTGCAATTCTATAAATAAGATTAAATTACTCAAAACCACTAGGAAAACCTCCATTTCTTTTATTTTTTAAACAAACGCCCGAGAGCCAATAGGAAAGTTAATAATGAACATCCTCCTCCAACAGACCAAATCTACAAATTGTACCTCAATTGTACAATATTATGCCTATCTTTATAGGAAACGTGTAAAATGTCTAATTGAAAAGATGCATACTAGCGGCGGATAGTATTCCAAGCCTTCTACTCGGTCATTTGAGTGTAACTGCTTCGATAGGATGCCAAAAAAAAAAGCTCATCACCAGGAACGTTTGACTGTAACTGGCTGAGGGGTGCATACCTCTTGTCGTGAAGGAAGTCCCGGATTTCTTCGATAAGTTGTTTTTCATCTAGTACCATGAGATTGATATTAGTATACGTGTTTTTGTCTAGACCAATAAGGATGTCCCTGAAAATCTTCTTCATGTCAGGATTCTGACCAATTGGAACAAAAGCCCGTGAATCAAAACCACCTTTGATCTTGTCATATACTGCTCTGACCAGAGTGGTCTTGCCCAATCCGCCGAATCCAACGACAGAGACTATTTTTGGTCTCTTGTTGGAGGGATCTTCATCTCCCAAAGCTAATAACTTGAGAAGCTCTTGATCCCTCTTCCCATAGATGCCAACAAGCTCTGTAACTTCAGTGTATAGAGCGCGGAGACGAGGATCGATAGTGGTCACAGCCGTAGGCTTAGGCAAAATATTATCAACTGTGTACCTGCGAGTGGAGGATATACCCACAAATTAAAAAAAATTACAAATGTTATTTGATCTAAATAGAAGTACATGCCCCGATGTGGCGATGTCTACTCCCCTCTCCCTCCACGAGCCATAAGTCACTGACCAATCGGCAACCAAAGCATAGCTAGGTCCGTCAATCGGAATCGGGTACGCACCTGCCGCGCCTGTTGGCCACCTCTTGGACATCCTTGTTGATTTCCTTGATGGCGCTAGCGATCTGGCGGCGCGCCTTGCCCTTGTTAAACAAGTTGGCCATCTTCTCCACAAGGTCTGTGAGCTTGTTGCCATCAGCAGCAGGTTTACTAGGGCCCTCGACACGCACGATGAACTTGTCAACGATGTCTTCTATGTCGTAGGAAAGATCCCTGACCTCGTCAGCCCAGAGCTTGACTTGCTCGTCGAGCTGATGGCGCGGCACCTCCGCCACTTTGCAGAGCGCAGCGTGCATGCTCTTCATCTCTCGCACGAGAGACTCGACGCCTTTCTTGGCGTTCTTCTGCAGGTTGTACTCCTCCATGAGCAGCTGCCCCAGCTTGGGGAGCAGGCTGCCCATGGCGCCCGTCACCACCTGCATCGCTAGATAGCTAGCTACACTGGTCTCTGGATGCAAGAACAGCTTACCGTCGACGATGAGCTGTGGTTGAGGGTGGGTCTCTCTCTCTCTCTCTCTCTCTCTTTTTCTTCTTTTTTCACTTTCCCTGTGCTCCACTTTTCTTGTTTTGAC
>NW_024115992.1:0-20638 GCF_003073215.2 Triticum urartu | reverse complement strand
ACCCTAGCAAACGCGTCGTCTCTCTGTCGCAGGAGGTGTTGCAGGGGGTCGTCGCGGGAGGGCTTTGGCGGCTGACGACGGGAGGTGCTCTTCACAGCAGGCTTGGTTTCGGTGGTCTGGGTATCCATGGTGCCCAGATCTGCAGGCTCACTGTTAGGAGATGAGGGACTTGGGCGAAAGCTTTTGACGACATCGGCGCCTGCGGGTGTCGTGACCTTCTTGGAGGCGTCGTCGTAGAGTTCCTCCTCTCCTTCCATGTGCTTGGGTTCTCCGGGTGAGAACCTAAACTTCAGTATTCTGGAGTGGGCGGCGGCGGCGTTTTACGTCGTAACCTTGGAGGCGTCGCTTTGGAGGGTCAGCCTTTGGTTGTTGTGCGGGCTCTTTCGTTTTCATGGGCAGTGTATGCCGGGGCGGCGGCTCCGGGATCTTCAGTTGAGAGCTGAGGCGGCGGCCTCGGGCAGCAGTGCGGCGGTGGCCCCAGGAGGTAGGGCTGTTTGTCGACATGGCTTGGCTGAGGACCTTGAGCTGCGTGGGTGGCAAGGTTGTCGGCTCGGTCGACGCGTCCCAGCGGGGGCGGTTGGATGGTATGTCGGGGCGGCGGCCCCGGAAGGCGGTGTCGGTTGAGGGCGCAGGGCGCAACGGAGCAGTGGATGTCGAGGCGGCGGCCTCGGGCAGCAGTGCGGCGGTGGCCCCAGGAGGTAGGGCTGTTTGTCGACATGGCTTGGCTGAGGACCTTGAGCTGCGTGGGTGGCAAGGTTGTCGGCTCGGTCGACGCGTCCCAGCGGGGGCGGTTGGATGGTATGTCGGGGCGGCGGCCCCGGAAGGCGGTGTCGGTTGAGGGCGCAGGGCGCAACGGAGCAGTGGATGTCGAGGCGGCGGCCTCGGGCAGCAGTGCGGCGGTGGCCCCAGGAGGTAGGGCTGTTTGTCGACATGGCTTGGCTGAGGACCTTGAGCTGCGTGGGTGGCAAGGTTGTCGGCTCGGTCGACGCGTCCCAGCGGGGGCGGTTGGATGGTATGTCGGGGCGGCGGCCCCGGAAGGCGGTGTCGGTTGAGGGCGCAGGGCGCAACGGAGCAGTGGATGTCGAGGCGGCGGCCTCGGGCAGCAGTGCGGCGGTGGCCCCAGGAGGTAGGGCTGTTTGTCGACATGGCTTGGCTGAGGACCTTGAGCTGCGTGGGTGGCAAGGTTGTCGGCTCGGTCGACGCGTCCCAGCGGGGGCGGTTGGATGGTATGTCGGGGCGGCGGCCCCGGAAGGCGGTGTCGGTTGAGGGCGCAGGGCGCAACGGAGCAGTGGATGTCGAGGCGGCGGCCTCGGGCAGCAGTGCGGCGGTGGCCCCAGGAGGTAGGGCTGTTTGTCGACATGGCTTGGCTGAGGACCTTGAGCTGCGTGGGTGGCAAGGTTGTCGGCTCGGTCGACGCGTCCCAGCGGGGGCGGTTGGATGGTATGTCGGGGCGGCGGCCCCGGAAGGCGGTGTCGGTTGAGGGCGCAGGGCGCAACGGAGCAGTGGATGTCGAGGCGGCGGCCTCGGGATATTTGCAGCTTCGAGGGTATGGGCCTCGTGTCGTGTGGGCGACGTGGTTGTCATCGATGTTGTTCGTGGGTGGGCTTTGCCCTGTGTGTTAGTCTTTGGGGTGGGTTTGGCTCTTGTTCCGGTTTTCGCCTAGTTTTCCGTAGTTAACTGGGCAATTCTCTTCTACTTAATTAATAGATGAGGCAATCTTTGCCTCCGTTTCGAAAAAGAAAACTTCTAACTGAAAGTTTGACAATCATGGCAGTTTTTTTAGGGTTAAGTTCATATGAACTATTGCATGCATAAACCGTTAAACAATTTCTTGAATACTTGCATATCCGAACTGATTCTGGCCTATCTTGAAATATTAAGAGAAAAAACAAGAACAGAAACACACTGGATTCAGATTTGATACATTACAAGATCAGAAGAACAGCTACAGCCGCAGAGGCATGGAATATACAACCAAAAAACAAAGGAACACCCCAGCCACGTTTACAGCATACACACAAACTATAGCATAACAAAACATCCCAAATTATGGCGTGGATGATCCGAAACATGGATTGTACAATGACGAACAGAGCGGCTCACAGAAGTTGAGTGCCAGGATTTCGATGTTGCGCCAAACAATGTGATTTATCCTGGGTTCGCAGGCAGAATGCACGCCAACCACAGCAATTGACTGATATACAGTCGATACCCCAGCCACAGAGTGCACACAATTTCACATCGGCAACTTTGCATCCTAGCCCGTGTCAAGAGCCGTAGACCTCAGCACCAGTGGAGCCTTTGCATTAACGCGTAATACTCAGTGAACCTCAAGACTCTTCCTTGCCTTTCGCAGATTGCTCCCCCACGTCAGCCTTTTTCTTGTCACTGACTGGTTTTTTGAACTGCACCAAGATCATGGTCATGTTGTCGCATCCGTCTCCGCCCATTGTTGATGGAGCCAGGCATCTGTCGAGCACTCTTTCACACACTGCAGAAAGGCTGCTCTCCTGCATTTTTGTGTCGTTGTTAAACATAACAAGTACTCCCTCTGTAGACTAATATAAGACTTTTTAGATCACTAGTCTTGCTAGTTTACAGAGGGAGTATTTGACAAACGTAAAACGTAATCTCCTCCAAAGTACATTGTTCAGATAGGAAAACAACTTGGCACTCACCGTGTTTATATGCTCATGGATGAAATCCACCAACTGCTGGCTTGACATACAGTCCCTGTTCGTTAAATAAATTTGTTGCTTCTGTTAGGACTTGAGTGCAATAGGTCAGATGAAGCATAGCACCTAGCTGCTACTAAGTTATGCACTTCAGCTGCACACGAAAGGAGAGAGCAATGAGGGAAAGTGTGGCTATGCACACTGCAGGTGGAGAGCCTTACCAAATGCCATCACATGCTAAAACAAGAAAGTCATCCTCATTGCAAAGTTCCACCTAAAAACGAGATTGCATTATCTTAGAATGTAGCATAAGGATCATTGCAGATCATGATTAAGTGCGGAAATTTAAGGTGGTGCCAGCATTCAGAGGGCTTACAACATTGATGTCAGGATTTGAAGTCACTATTTGCTTCTCAGGAGGCAAGAATTTGTTCTGCTTAAATTCCATATCTCCTACACAAAGGCACTCATATAGGTAAGACACCAACAAGGCAGAACATACCAATAAAAGGGAAGAAAAAAATGCACACCAATCGCTCTCGCTAAGTTCAAACTTCCATTTATCCGCCCCATGCGTATGAACCCGCCTGCTTTTAGTATTCTTTCTCTCTCAGCTACAAGCTCTGGCTTGTGGTCTCTGGACAAATTGTATGCCTGTCATGGATGTGACACAGAACAGACAGTCTGACTGTCAGACATATCTTTATGACTAATTATGTGACTAATAGCAGGAACGAGAATACATACCTGGCCAGCCCTAGAAATAACACACCGGGAATCACCAGCATTTGCCACGACAAGTTGGTTATTCCTTACTAGTGCTACGCATGCTGTACTTCCACATGTTGGCCCATCAAAGTCAGAGTGGGGTCCCTGTTCAAAGATTATCAGTGTGAGATGGCTTAGTGGCCCAAATACAAAATTAGGCATACATAAAAATGGGACATAGTAACTGCATCTTCTGGACAATGAAAATTATAAAAATAGCCATTATTTTTCGTTCTTAGCTTGCAGGTTGGTAGTACTGCAATGCAGCGCAAAAGCTAAGCAAACATTACACAAACAAATAAACCACACAACTATGTATGAACCACCACATCTATATGTGATCACCCCGCCAATGCGTTGAATTTACATGCAATTTGTCAATATCCTCTGGCTATTATCTTGTAGCAAATATGTTGCTGAACATCACCAAAGTGTGGATATCACTACGCGATACAACCTAAACAAAACATGAGAGCAAGACGTACACAGAAGAAACCCCAGATACAAGTAACCAAAGCAGGGATGTCTGAATACTCTTCCCTTTCAGTTGGGATAGCTATAACTAACAAAGGATCGTCTCTAAAGCAGTAAAGCCACTTCTTGAGGCAAAGCATGGTAAAGAAAAACAGGCACCAAGAATTCTAGCTGAAAGGTTACATGTGGTGGACATCGGTATCTTTTTAAAACAATAGAGGCAACAATTGATGGTACTTCGAGATGCTCAGAATATCCATAAAATGCTATATTCAATGACTAAGCACAGAACTGTACTGTCACATTTATATTACTGTGCAGCGTAAACACCATTTTGACAACATAGCAGTAAGTCTTACATTTTTTCAAAAAATTAAGTTTGAGTAATAGTCCAAATTGCACAAGTTTACTTTTTATAACATTAAGGTTTTGAAATTGTTGCACCTGCCAAAGCTTATGAAACTCTTTTTTAGAATCAAACACAAATAAGGTCCACACATCAACAGTATCATATTATGTGTTTCCTTATTTTACAATATAAAGTAGGGTTGTACTCCCATTGCACATATACCTCCTCTAGAGCCCAGTCATCTTCTGCATTCTTCGAATCACTGCCTCTCGGAGACCAAATCAACCCTTCTATCATGCCACTGAACTTGTTCATCTTATCTCCTAGTGCAGATAGTTCTCTCCAACCTCTCTGTCCTCGCATCATTTCATCCATTCTGAAGTAATAAAACAAAATCAGTCTTTATCATGTTGATGCTATCAGTAATGTCAAAACAAATGCCAAATCCATATATTGTTTCATGTGGTGATCCAATGACCCATATACCTAAAGAAAGCTTTATGAACAGCAGTTCCTAGATCACCAGAAGAATATGCTTCACTTTTGAGAACTTGAGAGTGTAGATATTTTGCACAGAATTTGGCAACCACCCTTCCTAGAAAATAAAGAAATATCAGGGTGCACAACATTTGAAAGACTTAGTTTTAAGGTACAAACAAGAAAAGCGCCAATCTTTGCAAGTACCTCCATGGCCATCAAAAACACCAAAGAATGCTGTCTCATTGTCAAGATCTAGCAATGCTGAATGCTGAAAAATTATACAGGACATTAAACAGTACATGAGAGAAAGATTTCAGAAATATGTTTTTCTTTTGCAATATTTCAGAAACATGTTTAGTTTATATATCAACAAAATTGCAGCATTTGGAAGAGATCAACTATGCTTTATTGTGCAACAGAAAATAGGTCAGATACTCAGATCACTGTGCTAAAGCAACATCACATATCAAAGGCATCACTACTATCACTGCAACATTGATTCGTTAGAATCTGGAAAGATTGATAAACAAGAACTTACGCATCCGATAATGATTGTTATTAAAAGCATCAATCCTGAAGCCACGTAACATTGATTCGTTAGAATCTAGCAAGACTGATAAACAAGAGCTTATGCATCCGATAATGATGGTTATTAAACTGAAAGCCTGAACCTGTGACCAAAAAATGAAACAATAGCATACCTATTCTTTGTCAATTCATTAAATGAACAATTTTGGATATTGGGAATGGGCGTCTCTTTTATGGTGAAAATAATTTACACATGAAATGTTTCATGTGCCCACAAAGTCCACACCAAGTTGCCGTGGAAGATAAATAATAGAGCTTTTATGCTCTCTAGGGACCTAGATTGGACAAATCCCGAAGCCACGTAAAGTAACTGGAGGAGCAGTTAGTGGTTGCGAATCAGACATTCAGTTTAATGTTTTGTACAGCTCTCAGGAACTAAATTGGACAAATCGTGTAGCAACACTATGTCACAGGAAGGGGTGGTTGTGAATCAAGCATTTAGTTTAATGTGTTCTACAGTGCTGGCTTTACACTAGCTGGGAGAGCATCGAAGCACTAGTCAAAGTCAAAACTAGAATGTGCGGCCCCACCAGCTTCAAAGTATCAGCATTATTTTTCAGGTAGTAAGTACGATCATGATAAGAAAGTTGGGTCATGACAACAAGGTTTCTATTAAGAAATGAGCTCAAGGAAAAGTAGTAGCTACACCCAAGTTCATTGCACCCCCTGTTCAAGAATTCATCCGATTAACCAGTTAACTTGCCGATTAATCCCTACTCATAGGGTCACCGAGTAGCCGATAAACTGATAAATCGTCCGATTAATTGATTAAATGGCCGATTAACTTGCCGATTAGCCTATTAATCCCCTACTCGCTAGCCAACCGAGCAGCTACCAGTTAACGATTTCCTCAACAATGATTGCACCCCATGATGAACAGTAAAATCAAAACAACTACCAAAAAAATCTGAAATCTCGTGGCTTCGATTATGAACAAATGTTTTAGGTGGTTGCAAAGTTTGGTGGCCAAATAACATCAAATGAAATACAAATTGCGCTGAAACAGTGGACATGTGTTTGAGCACAAATTTTGTTTTTCTTTTACAGAGCTCCTTGGATTTCATTTGGCCACCAATTTTTGCAAGCACCTAAAATATTTGGTCATGATCGAAGCCACAAAGTTTCAGAATTTTATTTATTTTATTTGCTATGTTTTCGATCATGGGTGCAATGTCCGTGGGAGTAGAAAAACCACTTTCATGAGCTCAGTGTTGTTTTAGTTTCCTCTTTATTTTGTCTTTGTTTTCGTTTGTCCGTTCCCACCAATGGTTGTTTGTACTTTATAAGCCTTATATTGACGTTTTTCTTCTAACACACAACAACACGCATCAAGGTATGTGTTCTAGAAACAAAACTCAATGTTCAGTGTTGTTAAGTGATATCAAACAATTAGAATAGCCTTGAAGTGGAAAACTCACAGCATCTTCCATGCTTGCACGCCATCCTTGCATAGATGAAAGACCAAATTTGAGTTTATCATTTTCCCCGTCTTCGGATAGCTTATCGGTCTTTGGAGTACTGAGGTAAACTCCCATCTTGGCAAGGAAAGAAATCTGCATATCATCAAAATGGAAATATAATAGAACAGTTAAGTACTGGAAATTAATCAGGTCATTCTGAATGACACTTACACCGACAGACACATCTGTTCACAGCAAAACATATACCTGTGATGTAGAATGGATACCACAGTTCAAGTAGCTCTGAACCTTGTTAACAACATTCCAGTGCATCAAATCTCAAGCTTCGATTACAGTTCCATAGGAAGCTAAAAAGTTCCTGAAGAAAGTCAAGATGGCAAGAATCATCACCAAACAGAAGAGCAAAATCAACCAACAACAAGCTCAAATAGCAACAGAAAGACTGTGCATCAGCATGATAAGCCCAAAAGATCAAGAGCGCAACTACCCAAATTACCACATAACAGATGCAGACAATAGCAGTGGAGATGAAACAGAATGAAAATAGCAAGAACGAAAGACAGTTGGATATAAGTGCCATGTATCACCAACAAGGAAATATATAGTTTCCCAACTCCAACTTATCATTAGCTCATTTTGAGCCCTCCATATAAGAAACCCAATCATTGTACGACAGACATCAGAAGTCACAAACGACAACTGCATAACCCCAATTATACCTCCACGGCAGCAGAAGTAGCCCAACCCCCATGGCTGATAAGCTATGGCACTTTATTCAACCACCAGCAATAATTATCACAATGAATACTACGAAAAATCTTTTCAAAATGTAAGACACAAGATGATACTCCCTCCGGTCCTTTTTAGTTCGCATATAAGATTTATCTGAAATCAAGCCTCGTAAAGTTTGACCAACTTTATAGAAAAAAACACCAACATTCACAACGTGAAATTAATACCAGCAGATGCGTCATGACTTAAAGTTTCATACTGTATAACTTTAACATGGTAGATGTTGATATTTTTTCATATAAATATGGCCAAACTTTGCGAAGTTTGACTTTAGACAATTCTTATATGCAAAGTAAAAAGGACCGGAGGGAGTACGAATTAAAAAACGTCCTGGTAACACATACTCCCTCCATTCCACAATGTAGTGCTTCCTCTATCCCCGTGCTTCAACTTTGACCGTAAATTTAACTACCAAGACCGATTGCGGCGGAAGCAAAAGTTATATCAGTGAATTCGTATTCGAAAGAAGTTTTTAATTATGTAACTTTTTCTCCCGCCGCAGTCGGTCTCGTCCATTCAATTTATGGTCAAAGTTCGACCTCGGAAAGCGCGGGCGCGCTATATTTTGGAATGGAGGGAGTATTTTTTCTGATAAAATAAGCTGCAGGTGAATTCTTTTAAGATAATAATTGAATAAAATAAGCAGCCACCTGTACTGCTTCGTATGATCCACCCATGGAGCACATTCCAAGTTAGATTCGCGCAAATCCATCGCCAATAAACGAGAAATGCCCCATGATGACAGGGCATATAATGATACGACCACTACACAGAAACCATTCCTGGCTCTCAAATCTAAAATCTCCACTCCACCCCCAACAGCTCCCAATTCGGCAACAAGAACCCCATCCCAAGATCGACCATGATACCAGCAGTCAGCAGCCCACCTCGAGAAACCCGACCTCGGCAGAGGGCTGGGAAGAACGGAGAAGAATGCACAGGCCAAGAAACCAGCTGCATCGAGAAAGGAAGCAAATTCTCGGACAGGATTTTATTGTACCTTGCATGACGGCTGGCGCGCGCAGCTGAAGGTGGCGGATCACGGCCGGGTGCGCGTGTGCCGGGCTGTCGCTGGGAGGGGGGGAGGAGATTCCGATTTGGAGTTTTGGAAGCGGCGCGGGACGGAGGAGGGCGGCCCTTGCGGTTGCGGAGGGGCAAGGAAGGTGATAAGATGCAGCGTGAGATGGAATTTGTTTTCCTTTTCCGGTGGGCTGGTGTTGGTGGTGTCGCCGCTGACAGGAATGGAATACAAAATGTTCAGGCGTCACGTTCCTGTCACGAGAATTTCCGTTTTAGCCTGTCAGCAGCTCTTGTATTCTTCACAGCGCAGCCTGACAAGAACCTACTTAATGTCTGAATGACAGGTAATAATGTTTCTTCTTTTTTGAAATTCTTTAGTGATCTTTCATGCTACATAGATAATGTGGGTTGTAAATTGACCCAGTCCGAGGGAGGTGGGAACTGGGAAGGGACGCCAATGTAAATTCCGAACTACTCTTTCTGTTTGAAAATACTTGTTGGAGAAGTAAATAAAAAAATAAAAAATAATGTATCTAAAACTAAAAATATGTCTAAATATATCTATTTTCTTCAACAAGTATTCACAGACGGAGGAACGAGATGTAACAACAGTAATACTCCCTCCGTCCTAGATTACTTGTCACGAGAATGGATGTTCTAGATAGGATGCAGATCTGTAGAAGTAAGAGGAGATTACACCGGGCCAGTTCTTTTGGGTGATTCTACCAGAATCGCCCCCCTCCCCAGCTTCTCCCAGAATCACCACTCCATATGTTTTTTACAATCTTAGCTAATTAGACCTTAACTAGGTAGAATTATAAAAAAATATGGAATGGCGATTCTGGGAGAAGCTGGAGAGGGGTGCGATTCTGGGAGAATCGCCGAAAAGAACTGGCCCCAAGTCCATGTGTCAGTGTCAAAATCGACAGATCTCGAGTAGGGGGCTTGAGTTGTTAGATCAAATCAATGGGTAACAAGAGAGAACATGCACAAAGTTACCCAGGTTCGGGTCCTTTCTATGGAGGTAAAATTCTACGTCCTGCTCTTGCTTATATTATATAAGTGTCAAAGTACGTAGTTGATCTACCACGAAATCGTGAGTTGTGAGATAGACCCTAGAGATATGATGAATGGGTGTTTGGATGCCATAATAGTAATCTATTGACTAGCCTAACCTCGATTATATAATGTACCAGAGGCCTAGGATAATAAGAGTCCTAGTCAGATACGTCAGTGGAAAGGAGTCCTTGTATTGATCACCAAGTCTTTGTGGAATCTTTCTCGTATATGTCATGTGTTGTCCGAAGTGGCCCGTTAGTGAACCGTCATGGGGGTCCTCGGCCCGATCCACCTGGTCGGGAGACGACGTGGTGAATACCCCTAGTCAAAGACACCGTTAGTATCCTCCTGAACCGGTCCTCAAGTTGGGGACGCTCATCGGTTCTTCCGAACTGTTTTCATCTTCGGCTATCGGTCTTGAAAGTTGGTTCAACAAATCTTCCCGTCTTCCATTGATGACCCACAATTATAAGGGATCAATCATAGTCCTTTCGATAAGTAAGAGTGTCGAACCCAACGAGGAGCGGAAGGAAATGACAAGCGGTTTTCAACAAGGTATTTTCTGCAAGCACTGAAATTATCGGTAACAGATAGGTTGGTAGCAAGATAATTTGTAACAAGTAACAATAGTAACAATAGGTGCAGCAAGGTAGCCCAATCCTTTTTGTAGCAAAGGACGGGTCGGAACGGTCTCTTATAATAAGTAAAACGTTCTCAAGGAAATATAGGAATTTCATCTAGTCACTTTCATCATGTTTGTTTTATTCGCGTGCACTCCTTTGATAATTTGATATGTGGGTGGACCGGTGCTTGGGTGTTGTTCTTACTTGAACAAGCCTCCGACTTATGATTAACCCCTCTCGCAAGCATCCGCAACTACGGGAAAAAATTAAGATAAAATCTAACCATAGCATTAAACATATGGATCCAAATCAGCCCCTTACGGAACAACGCATAAACTAGGGTTTAGGCTTCTATCACTCTAGCAACCCATCATCTAATAACTACTCCACAATGCATTCTCTTAGGCCCAAAGATGGTGAAGTATCATGTAGTCGACGTTCACATAACACCACTAAGGGAATCACAACATACACATCATCAAAATATCAAAGATGGTGAAGTGTCATGTAGCCGGCGGGAGGGCTCCGTTTCCGTGTGCTTCTTCAAGTTTTGTTAGGGTTTGTGTCCTGCTCAAGAAGACGAGACGACGGAGGCTTCTTGAAGATGGAATAAGGTTCTCCCCGCCCAGCCCCCGTCCCAATGGTGTGTCTAGCATCGTCGGAGGGCGTGTGGAGGTGTGTTTTCGATGGATCTCGCGGGATTTGGTTGGTGGTTGTCTTTGGTGGATTCGGTCGGATCCGGTCTTTGTTCGTCTTTGTTCATGTGTCTTCAGGTTGGATCCTTCCGACCTAAACTTCTCTTCATCGGTGTCTAGGGTGTTGGTCCTATGGGACCTTAGCACGACGACTTCCCGATTGTCTACTAAAACAAGTTGTGCCCGACTCCGGCGAGGGAGGGGCGATGACAGTGGCGCGCCTTCGGCTCGCTGCAGTGCTTGTTGTCGTTAGGTGGTCTATGAATCTGGATGTAATTTTTATTATTCTGGAGTTTGTTGTACCGCCATGATTGAAGATGAATAGATCGACAGTTTCCCGCAAAAAATCAAACGAATACCAAATTCACATGATTACTTATGACAAGACTTCTCCCATGTCCTCAAGAACAAAAGCAACTAGTCGAAAATAATATTCATGTTCAAGATCAGAGGGATATTAAATAGCATAATGGATATGAACATATAATATTCCACCAAATAAACCAACTAGCATCAACTACAAGATGTAATCAACACTACTAGTCACACACAGGTACCAATCTGAGGTTTTGATACAAAGATTGAACACAAGAGATGAACTAGGATTTGAGATGAGATGGTCCCGGTGAAGATGTTGATGAAGATTGATCCTCCCACGATGAGAGGGTTGTTGGTGATGACGATGGCTTCAATTTCTCCCCCCCCCCCGGAGGGAAGTATCCCTGGCGAAATCGCTCCGCCAGAGAGCAAAGGTGCTCCTGCCCAAGTTCCGCCTCGAGACGGCGGCGTTCCATCCCGAAAGTCCTCTCCTCATTTTTTCTAGGGAAAATGGGCTTATATACCAGAAGATGGGCATCAGAGGCTGGCCAGGGGCCCCACTACCCACCAGGGTGTGCTAGGGGGGTAGGCACGACCTGGTGCCTAGTCGGTACCTGGGTGGCCCCCTCTGGTATTTCTTTTCTCCAATAGTTCTTATCTATTCCAAAATAATTCCCGTGAAATTTCAGCTCATTTGGAGATGTGCAAAATAGGTATCTCTGACATAGCTTTTTCACGTCCAGAATTCTAGCTATTGGTAATCTCCCTCTCCATGTAAATCTTGCATATTAAGAGAGAAAAGGCATTAGAATTGCTCCACAAGGTGTTACAATGATTAGAAACACTATAATAATAGCAGGAAAACATGATGCAAAATGGACGTATCAACTCCCTCAAGCTTAGACCTCGCTTGTCCTCAAGCGAAAGCCGATATAGATAATCATGTCCACATGCTTATAGAGAGAGAGAGAGGTGTTAATAAAAAACAAAATACGGACATGGTAGCATCATGATCATTATTATAACAACAATAAACTTTATCATAGAAATTCTCATGAACAAGTAATAATTCATCACAACATCAAAGTATAAGGAATAATTCATCACAACCGTCAAATATGCAATTGCAATTCATCATCTTTTCAGGAAGAGTCTCGTGTCAGAGCTCTTGTTTAGCAAGTCCACATACTCAACCATAATTTAGTCTTCTATGATTTCTAACACTCATAACATATATATGGAGCAAAAAGTTTCAGCCAGACACATAGAAAGATAGGGTCCTATAATTTTGGCCCAACTGGATATATATGCCTAGATCTTTCCCCACCATGTGATGCTTGCAAAAGAGAAAAATAAAAATCAATAGAGGAAAGCACTATTGACTCTTGCACAAAAAGTAAATACATAAAAGTAAAGGATATGCCCTCCACAGAGGGAAGCAGGGGTTGTCATGCACTTTTTATTTTTGGATGCACAAGTTCTTAATGCAAAAGAATGTCATGTTAAATTGCCCCTTATGATAGCAACCTTTATTATGTAGTCTGTCACTTTTATTTCTTTGCCATCACAAGTTAGTACAATGCTTATTTTCCCTTACAATAAAATATCATACATATTTAGAAGCAATTTTTATTGCCTTATGCACCGATGACAACTTACTTGAAGGATCTTATTCAATCCATAGGTAGATATAGTGGACTTTTGTAACATGATACTGGGTTTAAGGGTTTTGGATGCACAAGTAGTATCTCTACTTGGTGCGGATTTTTGGCTAGCAAAGATACTGGGCAAGCATCACATGTTAGAGGATCCATGACAATATAACTTCTATGTGAATATGAACAAACATAAATCATTACGTTGTCTTCCTTGTCCAACGTCAACAATTTGGCATAAAATACTTAATGGGGGCTCACAATCATAAAAGATGTCAAAGATAGTATATTTGCATGTGAATCTTCTCTTCCCTTATTATTTTTTTATGAATTCCACCATTGACCAATGTTATGTTTGTCAACTTTCAACAAATTTTACCACTTATACTTTTCCTTATGTAATGTCATTACTTTCCATAAGATTAGCATATGATCTTTTTAATTATTTTCATTGTTATGATTGAAACATAAAAGTAAAGAAGCAAAAAACTCAAACTAATCTTTATTATATAACTCTCACTCGATTACATAGATAGATCAAGAAACTAGCACTGGAAAATAGATCATACCAAACTTTTATTCAACTAAATCATGAAATAACTAAGGATCGAGCTAAAAATTGGTAAAGATAATAAAAGTGACAATGATACGATACCGGGGTACCTCCCTAAGCTTGGCACAAGCCAAGGGGAGTGTCCATACCCATGTACTCAAGTTTTCCTTTTTGGTGATGGTGGTGGTGGTGTGGTGAGCTTGTCCAGCTTACGTTTCAGGATGAAATTTTCCTCCCTCAAATCATCGACTTCCTGCTCAAGCTTCAATACCTTTTTACATAATGCCTCCTTGCTTTCCTGCAGAAAACGGGACAGGATAAATTGGACCTTAGATTTGTTTACTGTGTTTGGAAGGCTTGACTTCTTGAAATCCACATGCATATCTCCTGGTTGAGGTAGAGGAACATTGTCTTCATCCGAGCCCGCGTCTTCTGTTTCCTTCAAGTTGGCATCTTGCTCCTCCTCTGTGGACCATCCATAGGGGTCTATATCCCCATAGATCCTTGGTGACATAGTGTGATACCAAGCTCTCCCCATCTGAATCTTGAGATGACATACTTTCAGATCTGCCAGGGAAATAGCACGAAACAAGAACAGAGGATATTTCCGCGATGCGGTGGTCAAAACGTCCGGGAGTATATATAACGAAATTTTATCTTGCAAAACACGTAAACTAGAGGAAAAGGAGTGGGGAAGGCCCACGAGGGGCCCACTACCCACCAGGGTGCGCCAGGGAGGGCAGGCGTGCCCTGGTGCCTAGTGGGCACCTGGGTGGCCCACTCCAGTGATTCTTATTTTTGTATTTTTTCTAATATTCCAAAACTTACAAAAAATATTTTTATGGAATTTTTGGAGTCGGTTTACTTACCGTATCACGTACCTCTTCCTTTTTAGGGTTCTGGAGTGTTCTGGAAGGTCTCTTTTATGTATTCCTTCGGCGTCACAGTTTGAATAATGTTAGTTTCAACATTAATAGGTGTACCTGAGATATAATGCTTAATTCTTTGCCCATTGACCACCTTCGGATTAGTGCCTTCGGCATTATTGATCTTAATAGCTCCAGAACAATAAACTTCCTCAATGATGTATGGTCCTTCCCATTTAGAGAGAAGTTTTCCTGCAAAAAATCTAAAACGAGAATTGTACAATAGAACATACTCACCCACTTTGAATTCTCGCATTTGGATTCTTTTGTCATGCCATATTTTAACCTTTTCTTTAAACAACTTGGCATTTTCATAAACTTGGGTTCTCCATTCATCTAACGAACTGATATCAAATAACCTCTTTTCTCCAGCAAGCTTAAAATCATAATTGAGTTCTTTAATTGCCCAATATGCTTTATGTTCTAACTCAAGAGGCAAATGACATGTTTTTCCATAAACCATTTTATATGGAGACATACACTACATGAATCAGGCACTTTGCCGTCTGCCATGGCTGACGGCAAAGGCATGCCTGGCGGACGGCAAAGGCCTTTGCCATTAGCCAGCAAACGGCAACACGTCCGGCTGAACAAGCTATGACAAAGGGCACTTTGCCGTCTGCTGGCAGACAGCAAAGATGCAAAGGGCTTTGCCGTCCGCCAGCAGACGACAAAGGACCTGGACGACACACGTGGCAGCTTAGGGCCGTTAAGGGGTTAACGACGTGCTTTGCCGTCTGCTGGTAGACGACAAAGACCTTTGCATCTTTGTCATCTGCCAGCGGACGACAAAGTGCACAAATATGCCAGCCTAGATGCCCCCCAGGTAGCCGCCACATGGCAAGCTATGCCGTCTGCTGGCATACGGCAAAGATGCCAAGGTCTTTATCGTCTGCTAGTAGACGACAAAGCTGCCAAATAGGCTAGCCCAGTGCACACCAGGTTTCACAGGTAGCTGCCACGTGGCAGCTTTGCCGTCTACTCGCTGATGGCAAAGCTCTTTGCCGTCTACCAGCATACGGCAAAGAGCCTGTACAGCCCCTGTTTTTTTTTTCTGTTTTTTCTTATATTCATTCAATTTCACATATATATACACACACATTTGAAAATACTTTCAGCAAGCATAACAACACATGTACATACCAAATCATATCCCTACCATATGGATATGATCATCCAACACATATACATACCAACTCAAAACTCCATATGCAACATATATAGCTAGCCAACATATCCAACAACAAGCATACAATGGTTTCATCCATACATACATATATAGGTAGCAAGTTTCACATTGTTCATCCTACAAAATCAAAACAAAAAGGGAGCGCAAGGAGAAGAGTAGACTCTATCAACGCAAGCTTCCTCATCGAAAGCAAATCTGCAAATTGGGAAAGAAGAAAGTTAGAAGAAGAAGAATACTAGAAGAAGAAGACTAGCTAGAAGAAGAATAAGAATTTTTCTTCTCTTTCTTTTTCTCCCCTCCTCTTCTTTATCTTCTTATTCTTCTAACTAAGGTAGGTAAAAATGCCATTTTTTAGCTAAGCTAGGTAAAAATGCTAAGTGTAGGTCATTTTAGAGCTAAGCTAGGTAAATAGGTCATTTTGGAGCTTAGTAAGGTTATTATGTCATTTTCGTGGAAAATAAGCTAAGTCTATGTCATTTAGGAGGTAACGAAGATTATCATGCCATTTTTGACCTAAGTATGCTAAGTATGTCATAAATGAACTGAAGAAGCTAAGTATGGGTCATTTTTGAGCTAACCTAGGTAGTTATGCCATTTTTGACCTAAGTATGCTAAGTATGTCATAAATGAACTGAAGAAGCTAAGTATGGGTCATTTTTGAGCTAACCTAGGTAGTTATGCCATTTTTGACCTAAGTAAGCTAATTATGTCATAAATGAACTAGGTAAGCTAAGTATATATCATTATTGAGCTATCCTAGGTAGTTATGCCATTTTTAGCTAACTAACCATATTAAGTCATTTAGGAGAAAAAAATGCTAAGTATAGGTCATTTTTAGCTACCCTAGGTAAAGTATAGGTCAACTAAGCTTATTATGTCAATTTGGAGAAAAATAAGGTAAGTATAGGTCATTTTTGTGGTAACCTAGGTGATGATGCCATTTTTGAGCCAACATACGTAAGTATAGCTCATTTTTATCTAACTTAGGTAATTATGCCATTTAGGAGGAAAATAAGCCAAGTATGCATTTGTTAAGCAAAACACTAGAGAAAACTTACCCTCATCACAACAAATGCGATGAAGATCGCAACTAAGGTAACAATTGATCCAACGGCATAATGATACTGAAAGTGCAACTATCCCTGGGTGGTTTTGGTAATTCCTAACAACATATAGCTCATTGAGCTAATGCTATTTGAAGATAAATATTTCAGGAAAGCTCAATGATTGGCATGGCATGGATTAGAAAGTGGACCCCTCAAAATGCTAAGGACAAAAGATTGGCTCAAGCTCAAAGCACAAGACTCTACATTTTACTTTTAGTGATCCAAGATCACATTGAGTCCATAGGAAAAGCCAATACTATTAAAAGGGGGTGAGGTGTTGCTTAATGAGTTACTTGCTCAAAATGCTTAGTGATATGCTCCAAAAACCCTCAACTACTTTCTCATATCCACATATGTCCCAAACAAAAAGTCAAACTCGGCCCCACCGAAATCTTCTATCCGGCGCCACCGAGTTCACTTGACATAGCCACTGCCTGAAACCCTAGTCACTTCGGTCTCACCGATAGGGATCTCGGTCTCACCGAGATGGAATTGCAAACTCTCTGTTTCCCTTCCTAACGTTTCGGTCTAACCGACATGAGCGATCGGTCCCACCGAGATTGCAATGCAAAGTCTTTGTTTCGCTTTTGTAGCGTTTCGGTCTAACCGAGATGAGCAAATCGGTCCCACCGAGTTTGCCTGACCAACTCTCAGTTTGTCTATTACCAAAATCGGTCCCACCGAGTTTGTGTAATCGGTCTCACCGAGATTATGTTATGCCCTAACCCTAATGGAATCGGTCCCACCGAGTTGACATGTCGGTCCCACCGAAATGCCTAACGGTCACATTATGAACCAAATCGGTCTGACCGAGTTTCATGATTCGGTCCCACCGAGTTTGGTGATTTGTGTGTAACAGTTAGATTTTGTGTGGAGGCTATATATACCCCTCCACCCACTCTTCATTGAAAGAGAGAGCCATTAGAATATGCCTACACTTCCAACACACATTTTCTGAGAGAGAACCACCTACACTTGTGTTGAGGTCAAGATATTCCATTCCAACCACATAAATCTTGATCTCTAGCCTTTCCCAAGTTACCTTCCACTCAAATCATCTTTCTACCAAATACTATCCTATGAGAGAGAGCTGAGTGTTGGGGAGACTATCATTTGAAGCACAAGAGAAAGGAGTTCATCATCAACACACCATCTATTACCTTTTGGAAAGTGGTGTCTCCTAGATTGGTTAGCTGTCACTTGGGAGCCTCCGTCAAGATTGTGGAGTTGAACCAAGGAGTTTGTATGGGCAAGGAGATCTCCTACTTCGTGAATATCTGCCCTAGTGAGGCAAGTCCTTCATGGGCGATGGCCATGGTGGGATGGACAAGGGTGCTTCTTCGTGGACCCTTCGTGGGTGGAGCCCTCCGTGGACTCGTGCAACCGTTACCCTTCGTGGGTTGAAGTGTCCATCAACGTGGATGTATGATAGCACCACCTATTGGAACCACGCCAAAAATCTTTGTGTTTACATTGTGTTTGCTCCCTCCAAACTCCTCCCTTTACCTTCATATGCAATTGTTTTACATTCCACTGCTATACTCTTAGAATTGCATGTGTAGGTTTTTTTTGACTGGGAATTGCATGTGTAGGTTGATTACTTGACTTGTGCTAAGTTGCTAAAATCTGCGAAGACTTAATATTGGGAAAAGGTTAGATTTTTATTTGGTCAAGTAGTCTAATCACCCCCCTCTAGACATACTTTCCATCCTACAAGTGGTATCAGAGCTTTGGTCTCCATTTGCTTTGATTTCCATAGCTTTTGGTGATCATAGCCTTGGTTTCACAACCTAGGAGAGTATGGCGTCTAATGAGGGAAATTACCACCATAGAGGTTCTTACTTTGATGGTACTAATTTTGCTAGTTGGAAGCATAAGATGAAAATGCATATTCTTGGACCCCACCGTTTGGGCTATTGTGTGCCCCGAAGAATTCAACAAAATCAGCCGTCTTGAGAATGCAAAGGAAATTTGGGATACTTTGATTGATATGCATGAGGGTACCGACTTCGTCATGGAATCCAAATTGGGTGTGCTTCAAAGTCAACTTGACAAATTTAAAATGAAGGATGGTGAAGGTGTCATTGAAATGTACTCTAGGCTTGCTCTCATCATAAATGAGATCGCTGGCTTAGGAAGTGAAGAGATTTCCGATAGATTCATCATGAAGAAGATCCTAAGAGCCTTGGATGGAAAATATGATACCGTGTGCACATTGATCCAAATGATGCCCAATTACAAAGATCTCAAGCCAACGGAGGTGATTGGAAGAATTGTTGCTCATGAGATGTCACTCAAGGATAAGGAAGAGCTTCACAACAAGTCAAGTGGTGCTTACAAAGCCTCATGTTATACTCCCACATCATCAAGTGATAAACAAACCTTCAACGAAGAATTGAGCCTAATGGTGAAGAATTTCAACAAGTTTTACAAGAGTAGAAGCAAGGAAAGAAGTTCCAAGTCAAGGTCCTACAATGACAAAATATCTTCCAGTCGTGAGCGCAATTGCTACAATTGTGGAAGACCCGGACACTATTCCAATGAGTGTATGGCTCCCTACAAAAGAAGAGAAGATTCTCCTAAAAGAAGAATTAGAAGAGAAGAATCACCACCAAGAGAGAGAAGGAGTAGAGATGAACGTTATGAACGAAGAACACCACAGAGAAGCAAGGATTCGGGAAGCAAGGACAAGTCATCAAAGAGCTACACAAGACGAAGACATCAAGCTCATGTTGGTGAATGGGTATCCGACTCCGACGATCACTCCGAGAGAATTTATCACTCCGACTCTGAATATACTCAAGATGAAGGTGTTGCCGGTCTAGCACTTGTGTAAACCAACTCCTACGACATATTTGACTCACCAAATGAAGGGATTGGAAGATGCTTCATGGCTAAAGGCCCAAAGGTATCACACCCCGAGTATGTTGATTTCAATAGTGATGAAGATGATTTGTTAGGTGATGATGATTTACTTGTTGACAACTCTAGTTATGAAAACTATGATGAACTTGCTATTAATCATGCTAATCAAGGTAAAATGAATGACAATGATAAGAAGGAGATTGAGCGTCTAACGAAAGAACTAAACACTCTTAAGTTAGCTCATAAAACTACCTTGGAATATCATCGAGAACTTTTAAAGACTCATGAGAAGCTACGCTTTGAAAAGCTCAACCTTGAGCAAGAGCATGAGTTCTTAAAGGCAATCAATGATGATCTTCACAAGAAGAGTTCTTCTTACATTGCCAAGCATTTACTCTTGTCTACTTACATGCCACAAATTAAATCTAGCAACAAGAACAAGAAAGATTCTTCTTCTAGTAGTAACAACAATCATGCTAAACCCATTGATGTTGCTTCTAGTAGTTCTCTTGATTCCACTAATGGTTCTCTTAGCCAAGTTACACTTGAGCAAGAAAATAGCTTATTGAAGGGAATTATAGAGAAAGGTGTTTACAAGAGCCTTGCCGGAAGTAAGCAATTTTAGGAAATTGTACGCAAGCAAGGAAGACACCGAAAGAATCAAGGTGTTGGTTTTGAACGAAAGTTCAATGCCAATGGAGTTGAGTGGGAAGAAGATCAATACCCCAAGACGAAATTTGTTCCTCAACAAGAGAAGTATGATCCTACTTCTTTCCAAGGAACACAAGCTCAAGATGATCTTCCACCACAAGACCACAAGCTAAAAGGCAAGGACAAGCTTCAAGAGGAGATTGATGCATTTGAAGAAGCACCTAAGGCCTTGGTCAAGTGGGTTCCCAAGACTACATCAAGTTCCACTTTATCAAGTATGACTACAACTCCAAGGATTCCCATCAAGATGGTGTCGATCCCTAAGAAGAAGAAATAGAGATTTCTTGAGGGTGACTCCGCCAACATATTTCACTCTTATCATCTTGGCAAGGACAAGTGCAAACAACTTCCATATCTTGCACTAGTTCAAG
>NW_024115991.1:0-28596 GCF_003073215.2 Triticum urartu | reverse complement strand
GAAATGCCCGCCGGGCCGAGGGCCGCTGGCCAGGGCCGTGATCAGGCCCCGGCCACATTTCACCCTGCTCCCGTTGCCGACGCGCCCGTGTTTCCCACCCTCTGACGGAGGGGGCGCGGCTGGAACGTCGCTGGCGTGCCCTAAATAATGCCTGCTTCGTGCCTTCAGCGCTGTGTAGTTTTAATTGCGGCGTATGCTCGCAGCAGGCCGCGGGCGGAATCGGGACGGTTTCCTTGGATGTGTAGATTGATGCCCGGCAAACGTGCACATATGTCGTTTGATGAGGCGCCTCACTGCTACCCGGTTCTTAATTGCGGTGCACAGTCGCGGCGTGGCTTGCAGGCAGAACTGGGCTGTCCGAGTGTTGCCGTTACGCCGAAGCATCACCCGCTGTTTAATTGTGATGCTGCCTGTCGTGGCACGCTTTGCAGACAGAATTGTGCTGTGCTGTTTTCCCCTTGGATATATAGATAGATACCCGAAACGTGTCCCAATGTTACTGTAGCGCCAAAGCGTTACTTGCTGTTTAATTGCGATGCCGTCGTGGCATGCTTTGCAGGCTGATTTGGCTGTTTTCTCCTTGGATATAGACAGATGCCCGGAACGTGTCCAAATGTTACCGTAGCGCAAGCGTTACACACTGTTTAATTGCGATGCCTCCCTGGCATGCTTTGCAGGCAAAATTGGGCTGTTTTTCCCTTTTTCCCTTGGATGTAGTTAGATAGATGCCTGGAACGTGCCCAAATGTTACCGTAGCGCCCAAGTGTTACACACTGTTTAATTGTGATGCCTTCCTGGCACACTTTGCAGGCAAATTTGGGCTGTTTTTCCATTGGATGTAGAGAGATAGATACCCGGTACGTGTGCAAATGCTACCGTAGAGCCGAAGCGTTACTCACTGTTTAATTGTGATGCCGTCGTGGCACACTTTGCATGCTGATCTGTCCTGTCCTGTGTCGTCGTCGTCCCCCCGCCAGATATAGATACATACCCAAAATGTACTACCTGTTGTCGACCAGCCCAACCATTGTCGTTATTGCTGCTCTATGCTTTGCCTTTTCTGTTTATTTACATTGACGTTCTGTCTGTTTCTCTCGTCTGTTGCAGCTATTGCCCGTGGCGGTTTGCGGGAAGATAACCGTCTCGTTGCAGACGCCCTGTCTGCGTAATTTCGCCGGCGAATCTAGCGGTGTGTGAGCGATGACTTCTTTGGCCTCTGCGCTACTTTGAATACTCAGCCTGAGCCGCGTTCTATGGGTGGAATGATTGAATACGGCGTTAGTGTCAGTACCAAGTCTTCACCACGCAGTGTGGCCATTGAAAAAGCTCAGGAGGAGCTCAGGTGGGCTACTGATATAAGATTTCCCTGCATTTTTCTCTGGATGGTTGAGTATGGCTGGTGTATGACTTACAGTGCAATTATGAATTTCAGGCAGGAGTGCGATGTCCGTGAAGAACGGAGGAGGGAGCTAGAATTTCTGGAGAAAGTAAGTTTGCAGGTTATCTTCCAGATTGGATTTTGCTGTTCCCTTGCTCTAATTACTCCTATCTTTTTACAGGGTGGCAACCCATTAGATTTCAAGGTTGACCGTGTAGAATCAATCAGTGTGCAATCCACTTCTCTCACAGCGGAACAAAATGTGATAAGGTAATGATTGCTTCCTGATCCCGATGTAGCATTTGATCACATGCCATGAGTTGATTTAGAAGCCTCTTTTGTGCTGTCAATTGCATTGCAGCGAAGCTAAAGGCAGCTTTACGTTTGCTGCATCACCTCGTGGGGATTCAGTTGAGAGTAGTGGCAAACCAGGAAGTTCACTGTGCCGCGAAACCAACACAGCAGATAATCTTATGCTTTTTGGTGGTAATAACAATGGCGTTGTGAAGGAGAAAGTTGTAAAGAGAGGATCCAGAAGAGCTAATGTAGCTCAACCCAGACAGTCTTCTGAGGGCCACAACAATGTAAAAAGAGCTGATGATTCTGGTTTGTCACGCCTTGGAGTGAAGAGCCAGGCATATGTTCGACGCAACAGGTCAAAGCAATGTAGGGAGAGTGCTAATGTGACTTCTGTAACATCTCCTGTGATTCCTGCTACAGCTTCGGAACCAAAAGATGCAAGGGGTGTGGTCAAGGAAAAGCGAGCCGATGATCTTGGTGTATCCTATGGTTCAAATTTAAACCAGGCAGGACCAAAGTGCGACAATGGGCCGAATAAAGCTTCTGACAAACATGTTACAATTGAGTTGAATGGGATTCAAGCCGTTCGCAAAGGCCACCGCATAGTAAAGATCGAACCAGTGGAATATGACGAAATGGTGCCCAATTATGTGAATCGAAATCAGCAGCCTGATGAACGTGGGAAGATAGCTGAAGAAGGTGCATCAATAGAACCCCCTGATGCTACTTCAAAAGCCGTTCTAAGGTCATCTTATTCTAGCGCATGCACACATGATAAGACAGAAACATGTGCTGCTGCTGAGAAGGCTGGCACTAATCACCTGGATGAAGGTATGGCCCAAGTCCATGTAGGTGAACTGGATAACAGCAGTATGATTCCTGTCTCTGCTGTCCAAGCTGCCACTTTGCACAAAAATGTGACAGATCCATGTTGTGAAGACATTGCCAGTACTATTGACAATGGAGCAGATGATAATAATCCAGTTCCAATGAATATTGATGGAAAATCACATGAAGACCCGGACATCAGTGGTATTTCTAGCAAGGCTGTTAAGGAAGGTGGACAACCGGAAGGTTCTAGCAGGCCTATTTCCGTGATTGGAAATTCTAGTCCTGTACCACCTGAAGTTAGTACTCGTGCCCGTGTGAAAGTTGAAATGGAAACTTTTGATGATGCAATGGTTGTACAGAAGGATACAAGCTGCTCACATCCAGGACAAATTGTGAACAATAATGGAGGTCCAGGTTTGGAGAGGATTGACAGTTGTCATGGGGTTTCTAACTCCGCCCATCCTATCGTTATAGGCTCTGCTCTAAATACTTTGGTTGATTCTACACCATCATTAAAAACTGATGGGTCTAAGGCGGAGAGTGAGATTCGAAAAAATGGAGAGAGCGTCAATAAGATGACAGACAAGGAACGCGAAGATTCTATCCTTCGAGAAGCTCGTCTTATAGAGGTACTGTTGGCGTATAGTTTTTTTTAATCCTGTAATATTATTCTTGTTCTAACAAGAGGGAAGATAATTTTGTACAATAGGTGAGTCTCAAGAGAGCTTGTGAACGATCTCCATGTAATATATCTTTAGAAAGGAGGAGAAAGGGTCATTGGGATTTTGTCCTCGAGGAGATGGCTTGGATGGCCAATGATTTCATGCAGGTATTTTCTAACGGTTCTTTCTATTTCCTTCTCAAACTTGCATGGAAGCATACTGAATCTGGTCGCTATCATTTCAGAAGTACTTGTATTTTTGTCTTATGTAACAATGGGTCCCTAAACTTATATTGAATTGCTGCTTAGGTCAGCTCCTTGAACTTGCAAAACTGTGTCACTTGGGTCGTTTACCCTTTAATAACTTAGCTAAAGTGCAGTGGTTATGCAGAAGTAAATATTTGGCAATGAAGTTGATAATTATGGGTACGTTTGGATTGGAGCCTAGAACAGCCTAGCCAAATAATTGGTGTTGACCTGAGCGCCGGGCACATGTTTGGATGGGCACCAACTATTTCATTTGCCAAGGCTCTTGTGCCTCTCCAGTTCATGTCCACGCCAAATTGTTGGCGAGACAGTGGCAGTCAAATCGTTTGCCAATATATTGGCGTGCCAACGTAGGTGGGGCTAGCCTGGGCAGCATCCAAACAGACCCTATGTGACCTCAGTTTACTGCATCGATCGTCCACAGACCCACTTAAACGATTGGTGTCTGCGTAGATTGGTGTTAGCTTGGTACAATTGTCCAGTTGACATGCCACCACTTTTAGATAAGAAAAACTCATTGTACCTGCAAAATGCCATATGGATCTTTGATTTGATTGAACTGCATCAGTATTGCACCTCTATTTTACTCATATGTTCAACAGTTTTAGCTAACTTAGTAGTTCTAATGATCTAAATTGACACAATTAGCATGTCTTGTGTCTACTGCAAATTTAGGGCCCTGCCGAATTAATTTTCAGATTCATGGATCTTAGTGATACTTCAGTTAGTTTAGGACCCCTGATCCAGTTTACTCATTTTATTTAGAGTTAGTCATGTTGTCCTAGTGCAATCTGATGGTCTGATTAACAGGAGCGCCTATGGAGAATTACGGCTGCATCTCAAGTGTGCCATTGGATTGCCTCCGATGGTCTGGCCAAGTTTGACCAAGCAAGCATTCTTAGAAAGCAGAAAACTGTCAGTAGAACCCTTGCAAAGGGTGTCATAAGTTTTTGGCGTTCAGCTGAGGCTGTCCTAACTACTGGCGGAACAGCTAAAGTGATGCAAAAAAATGATTCAAATATGCTAGGAGAGACAAAGCCTACTGGAACCAAAGCTGAGAAACAACAGGTACGTAAAACTAGTTCCAAGCAACATTTTGTCATGGGTTGTTGTATATGTTTTCATGACATGGCACATGTTCCTTCTTAGTACCATTATATTGATGGATCTTTTTGGCAACGGAGTAACATATAATTCGTTAACTCTATTGGAATGTACATCACATCAGGCATCACCTGTTCCTGATGCCTCTTAAGATCTGTGAGATTGACGTTATCTGTCAATTTGTATAGGGCAATGAAAGCTTGGAAGCGGAACAGTCTATACATCCTCTTCGATCTCATATTCAGGATTATGCAGTTCGATTTCTTGAATATAGCAGTCAGGCTTCTGATTCTGCTGCGTTGACTGAAGCACCACCTACACCTGACAGGCCGAATGACTTCGGCATCTTGAAAGTGTCTGATCAACTTTCACAGGTTACTTGCCACAACTTTCTGTAGTGTTGGTGATTAAGTTTCATTACTTTCCTTTTGCAAGACATCTCATGCTAAGTGTCCTAATAAATACCCGTAGGCGCAGTTACCCCTGTCTCTCCAACTGGCAACATGTATGCATTTAACTCAGCAGCATTGTTTTCTGTTTTTTTTCCTCTGTAGGGAAGTCTCTTCTACACAGTACCACCTGGTGCAATGCTGGCATACAGGGAGTCCATGGAATCTCTTTTCATGTATCATAAGGTGAATATAAGCTTTATGCACGTTTCTCAAGACACATAATGAATATACTATTCTTTTTTTCCTTTTAGTTTCTTCCTTATGTTTGTCACCTACATGGACTAACAGTATCAGTGTAAGCAATAACATGATTTGTTTCTTCTGTCTTGTTTTATCTTGCCAGAGTACTGTATGAACCACACCATGGACAGACACATATATTTAAGCAATTAGCTAAACAAGACATTTAAGCACTTCCATGGCCCAAATTGCTGGCCGTGGAGGTCTTCTGTTTCCATCACTATGAAAAAACCCTCTGAATTTCTTGTTATCTGGTTACATTTAGTTCATGTTTTGAAGTTCTGTACTGCCTGGATGCCAAGAGGAGTTTTGTAGCTGTTTTTATTTTTAGACATTACCCAGTGCCCCAGAGTTCTTTAATTTTTGTCTTCAGCACTTTATTTGTGGAAATATGTTTAACATAGTTAATAATTGCAGAAAATTGGTAACTCTGGACTTCGTTATGATTATGAGGCATCTGCATGTGATTCTGCTGCAGGTATTATTTATCAGTACCTCAATTTTTTCCTATCGTATTTGTATGTATCTCATGCTCTTACTAATGCTTTAACCTTCTATATTTTGTTTCAGGGTGGGCTCAGGATAATGTCTATGAGGAGGATGAAGGCGAGGCTTCTACTTATTTGTCACAAAAGGGTCACAAGAAGAAAAACAGTATGCAGCAGAGGATTAATGGTTCAAGGCCATATGAAACTGACGTGTCTTATGATCCGCGCTTGGAAAGCAAGGCAGGAAACCGGCAGTTCGTTTCAAATGGCAAAAGACCTTCATCTTTTGTTGGAATTCCTACAAAGCGCATCCGCACAGCCGCCAGACAACGAGTTGTAAGCCCATTTCCTGCTAGTGCTGGTGGGACTCCCCAAGTCACAAGTAAAACGGATGTTTCAAGTGGAGACACAAACTCTTACCAAGATGATCAAAGTCCATTACATGGTGGGTCCTCGGCGTGGAAAAATATGGAATATGAATCAACAGGTGATTTTGACAGACATGATGGTAGCGAAGCATGGACTAAAGCTAACAAGAAGAAGAAACAAAAGAACCCAGGATACAAGACTGCTCAAAATACAGCCAATTCACGTGCCGCTGCTGTAAAGGTTAATTCTTTAAGCATGCTCCCCATTTATTGCTGCTTGGGATGTTTTATCGGAGTAATCTTTTTTTTCTTCTGATGTTTCAGGGCCGGATCTACGATCAGAGATCGCAAGTTAATCAATACGAGCAGGTCCTTTTCCCCCCCAGTTGTTGATATCAGTTGCTGAGATATTCGTTTATTCTTTTTTAGTTTTAGTTTAGTTTTGTTAGACTCAACACTAAAAAACACTTCGTGTGCAGAAGGATTATCTGAAGAAGAGACCAGAGACCCAACAATTTTATTCAAATGGAACAATTGGTACTTCCATTCTCTCTTTATATACACGGCGCACTTGCGGCCTATGTCATATTAACTATCTGCTCTTCATGTATTTTGAGAGAAAATTTAAATAGCTCCTAACATGTGGATGAATGTCATGTTTTTATGTTAAAATAGTTGCAAATGGTGGTCAACATGCTTCTAAGAAGCTTAAAACAATGAAGCAAGGGATATATATTAAACAAGAACCTTCTCAAGTTCCATCACAGATGAGCAATATGGCGCCTGCTAATAAAATTATAAAGATCATCACTAATAAGGACCGTGGGAGAAAAGTGAAAGCGCTAAAGGTATTATCATCTCTCTACATTACAGTCATATTCCTTTCTTTTTATTTGCGTATACACTATATGGTCACCGTCGATGAAACCTTGTCATTTAGGCTGGAAGGGAGGTTTGACCGGTTGTACTTCCATTTATTTTTCTTTATACACCCTACTCTGCTGGAAACGTGCAAGAATAAGGTTTCATTTGATATGCTCGGCAGTCCTTTTGCTACCAGCAGTAGAGAAACATGCCACTTGTAGATATGTTACTGACTAGTCAGGATAGGTCCAGCTCAGGTTAGATAAGCAAGCTGAAGTATTAAGCTGTAGTTGTTTCAGTTGTGTCGTAGAATAACAAGAGATAAATTAGAAAATTTCATTGAGATATATTGATTGGTAGATGAAGTACTTAGTTTGTTGGACATTCTTGTGGTCTATATAGTTCCCTGTTTGTCCTTTTTGGTGTGCAACTGGATTATAGGATGAGATGATATTTGAAAGTCTCTTTTGTGATTAAGCATCATAGTGTATGGGTAGCACATCCTGCACATGGTTTAATTTCTATGTTGCTTACTGAAATGTTGTATGCTTTTGGCAGATGTCTTCTGGTGGTGGATGGTCAAACTTCGAGGATCAGGTTCTTGTTTGTTTGAATTAGTAACTTTTCCTCTTTCCACTTCAGTTTGTGGTATGACCCAAATATCTTAAATATTGCAGGCTCTTGTTGTCCTTGTCCATGACTTGGGTCAAAATTGGGAATTAGTAAGTGATGCAATCAATAACATTGTGCAGTTCAAGGTAATTTCATGACTGGGATAAAACCTTTTTCTACGTCATATATTTTTAATCATATTGTTCAAACATCTAGTATGAACTTTGATTTCTTTCCAGTCCCTTGTTTCTGAGTATTTTTATTGGTTGGTACCATTCAAAGCTAGTTAGGCTTCAATCGTATTGTCACTCTTTGCAGTAACTGTATCTTTTCTTTACTCTAAAGATTATATTCTGTGGTCTTAAATTTTATCATCATAATTTTAGACACTGTTATTCTTCCATAAATTCAATTTCCCAGTTCCCTTTTTTTATGGAAGCAGCAGTAAAATTTATGAGTTCAATTGTATCCTATTTATGCAGTCTGTACATAGACAACCTAAAGAATGCAAAGAGCGCCATAGGGTTCTTGTGGATAAAAGTTCTGGTGATGGTGCTGACAGTGCAGAAGACTCTGGTTCATCTCAACAGTATCATTTCACCATACCTGGCATTCCACAGGCATGTTAATAATTTCTTTTAATAGCATTTACTGCTTGACAGGGAGCACATATATAGGGTACACAGATATGCTGTTAAACCTTCTATATGTTCTCTCTTTGATACTTACCTTTTCAATCTATGGGCTATGGTAAATATTCTTCTTTCTGTGGAAGCACAACAGACTTCAATTCTCTAACATTGATCTTCTTATGCTCATCAGGGTAGTGCCAGGCAGTTGTTCCAGCGACTTCAAGGACCATTTGAGGAAGAGAATCTGAAGTCACATTTTGAAAAAATTATGCTCCTCATGCCAAAAGTGCTATCCAGGCGTAGACAGGTTCGCCTTCTATCTTTCTTCAAGGCCTCATACTTTAGCGGATCTTTGTAACTTTTAAGTTGTATTTATAGTGGAGGTTGAGTAAATCTTGGTATTTCTTGTTCTTTGCGAAGTTGGGTAGTTATTGCGTCACATTCTATTAGTTTTAGAATCATTCTTGTCTTTGTTTTACGTGCATAATGACAGCTATAATATGACACGTTAGTGGACTTTCACATACCTTTGTTTTGCTGCTCTTACATATACTGTTATTTGTCAGTGTTGCTCATCTTCATGCTTTTCTTGTGCATTAGGTTAATAGCCGGGAGCTGAAGCCGATCGTACTACCACATAGTTCTCATGTTGTTGCACTTACACAAGCATGCCCGAACAACTTATCTGGGGGCATTTTGATGTATGTGTTTGTTGCTTTGAACTCTTGTTTGGATCTCACTTCCAGGAAATTGCCAAGATTTTTTCTTTCTTATATGCTATTTAATTTCTGTCATTTTATCTTTGTGGTCTTCTCTATCTGTTACAGGCCACTTGATCTTTGTGATGTAAATCTGAGCCTCGATGCAGTCACACCTGGCAGCGGAAACCAGATTTCTCATCCAAACGGGATGACACTGTCGAATCAACATGGTTCTGCTGGTCCTACTACCACTCCTACTCCCAATCCAAATTCAAGGTTGCCAGGGTCTCCTGGTATGGTTCTGGGCAGCAACTTTTCGCCACCTTCAGCACTGAGTGCCCCTTCTAGGTAAATGTTTCAAGTATCCTTCCTAGTAATTGCAGATATTATATGGAGTGCACGATGCATTTAATTTACAATGTTTTTTCTTGTTTCATGCAATTTCTGCTACAGGGATTCTCAGAAATATGGTGTTCCTAGACCGTCCTCTATACAGGGTGATGAGCAACAGAAGATTCAGTATAATCAAATGCTCAGTGGTAGAAATCTTCAGCAACCTGGAGCTGTTCCTGCAACAAGTCCTGGTACTCGTATGATGCCTGGTGCTCATGGTGTTGGAATGATGACAGGGGTAAATCGAGGTATGCCTGCAGTCAGGGCAGGCTTTCCAAGAGCTGGTTCCCCAGGAATGCTGAATATGGCATCGACAGGAAACATGCCACTCAAAACTGTGCAAGGAGTGCCAAATGCCATGTCTCCCGCTGGAAATTCTATGATGAGGCCACGCGATCCTATGCAGATGCTTCGTGTGAGTTTCCTTTTCTCTTTCAGTTTATTGAAACATCTAAATTGTTTACTTTCATGCATAAACAGTTGCCTAAAAGCGCTTGCTTTTTATCTGTGGTAAAAAAATTCCATCCTTCAAGCTGTGTATGTCTTAAGTTTGGATTCACGAGTGTTGCTTGCTGTTTGTCATTGCACAAGCTTTCTTTTACAAAACTTTGTAAACAAAGGGCAGTCCTGCCATTTTTAGAAGTTTTCTGAGGAACAAATTCTCGTGGTAACCAACATAATTAATTATGTGACAAGTCTCTACATGTCTGAAACCTGCATAGTCTCTGTTATGTCAAGGTCATGTTTATTGCTACGTTTTGAGTTACTAGTTGCCTGCTTAGAAAATATTCCCTTGGTTAAGTAAATGAAAGTGCCTTTTTATGAAATATTTGCTCATATCATTTTCAGACACCTATTTGAAACACTTGTATGTCTTAGTGGTAGGACTGCCCTTTGTTTACACTGCATGACTGTCAACTACGCAAACAAGGTTTATTTACTGGTCATGCAACATTGACATTAGATGGTTATAAGGTGACTCCAATATTCACTAAACGAGCTATTAAGCTTAAACTACTACTAAACTTGTCAGTTGTGAAAAATCAACGTGATTCAGAGTGCTGACGGGATACTCTCTTTCTTTCTTTCTTTCAGCCTGGTCAGCAGCATATGGTGAGGCCAGAGCACCACATGCAGGTTTCACAGGGAAATAGCCAAGCTGCCCACTTCAGCAGCATGAATCCATCATTCTCCAAGGCTGCAGCTTCTTCACCTCTTCAGCAAACCCAAAGGCCACATCAGATGTCACAGCCACTGAACATGCTGGGTAACCCGCATCTTTCTCAGACCCAAGGAACCAGCCATCCAAGCCCACAGCAGCAGCCATATTCTACTATGCCTATGCAGCTGGCTAAGGAAAGACAATTTCAACACCGCTTGGTGTCTCAACAGCACAACAGTCTTCCTGTAGCAGGTGTGCAGAACGGACCACAGATTCAGCAGCAGAACCATGCATCTCCGGTCACTTCAACCCCTTCTTCACAACCTCTGCCTCAGAAGCAGCAGTCTGCACAAAGCCCAACAGATAGCTCTGCACTTGCCAATCGACCTGCCAATGCTACAGAACCTAAGCAGAAGAAACAGCAGGGTCAACAGCAGCCTAGACAGAATCAACAACAGAGGAACCAAGCTAGTCAACAAGCTAAGCTTATGAAGAGTCTAGGACGAGGAAACAACATGGCGACACCTCAGACTTCTGCAGCCGACGCAACTCCACCCAGTGCTGTCCCTACAGCTTCCAAGAAACAAGTTCCTGACAGAAATCCGATGCAACATGGGCAAGGGTCCTCCGCTGGTAGTAAAGCGTCAACTTCAGTTACACCTCAGCCTGGGAATCAACATAAGCTATATGCCTCGCAGCAGCCTCCAAATATCGGTAACCAAGGCTTGGTGCAGGGTCCTCCTAGTCACACCGTCTTTGCTGCACAATCGCCCCCACTCCATTCCAGGTACCCGGTGACCACGCAGCAGCGTCCAATGAATCCAGCACAGAACAACATCCAGAGAATGATGATGCAACAAAGCCTCCAAATGAAGCCCGACTCACAGATGGACCAAGTCCAGCACAGCCAGGCGATTCCAGCCACACCGACATCTCACAGTTCAGAGGCAGGCAGTCCTGGGCTTTCAGCGCATGACCCAGCTGCAGTTACATCGACATCTAAGCCGCTCAGCTCCCCCAAGGACAATTATGCCGGGAACGGAACTTCAGCGCCATCGTCGTCTAGCCAAGGCATGCTGCAGAGGCAAATATCAGGCGGAACACCATCCAGCCAAGGCATGCTGCAGAGGCAAATTTCAGGCGGATCATCATCCAGCCAAGGCATGCTGCAGAGGCAGATTTCGGGCGGGCTGCTGCCTGTGCATGGACAAGAGGTGAGTGGCTCATGGCACCACCAACAGCTGTCTAGGCCACACCTGCCTCCCCCGCATCATCAGCAGAGACCAGTTGCTCCAGGCAGCATGTATGCTCCCCCGAATCCAGGGTCAGGTGCTCCAGGCAGCATGTATGCTCCCCCGAATCCAGGGTCAGGGTGACGAAATCTCTGACACTGGCTGGTCGTATTCATGGAGCATCCCTTCTCTCTGAAATCCAAAGTTACTGTACAGGTACGTGCTTCCTTCCCTTAGCAAGCCGTGTTTGCATTCCCCGCCGACTTGCCGGCACAGGTTCTGCGTGCAGTTTGTGCAAGTAAACTCATGAGAGAAGTCGCAAACTGATGTTTTGACATTTGCTGTGTGTTGTCAGGTGTCGGACCGATGGAACGGAATGGAAGTCGTTGCTGACAGTGGTCCTGAACAAAGCGACTTTTGGTATTTTGTTGTTAGGTGGTAGATAAGTAAGATGATTTGGCAATGCATTGCCACCCCTCCTTTCTGAGGTTGGTCGGCTGCAGTAAGTCTAGATAAGAGAGATAGATTGATGATGGTGGTATGGTAGCTGGTTTTGGAGGAAGGAGGAGGTGCTTGTTGCGTGCGACAGCTAACTTTTGTTTTCCGTGTCTCTGTCGGATGGATAATAACCGGCTGTACATGCTGCTGCTGCTTCTTGGTCGTAGAGCCAGTGTCTCTGACTAGTGACTGTATAAATTTGTTGTCGTTGTGATCGTTTTAACTTATATAACAGTGGTACAACAAGTTGATTAAATGTGACAGTGCATAGTTGAAAGAGTGCCCAGTTTGCATTGGATCTATCCTTGAGCAGTGCTGCAATCTATACCTCACCCGTCCCAGCAAACGGCTGAGCGGCTGGCTGTTCCATGGTCCAGTACAGACAGGCCATCCAGTTCAGTTCAGTACAGATGCTCAGCCGTGAAAATGACTTGAAGGAAAGCGAAATCTTTACGGATGCAGATAGATAGGGGAGCTGGCTTGGCAGATGCGCAGCGGTGAAAGTAAGTAAATCAAGGAAAGGAAAGCGATATCTCCTCTCGTCTTTCTCTCCTCGAACCCCCACCAAAATCCACATCCACCATTCTTCCGTTGCCCTGATTGATTCTTGACGCCATGGCCGCCCACGGCAAGCCCAAGCCCAAGCCGCCCGGTGCCCCCGCGCCGCCGCCGCCGCCCCCGCCACCGACGGCGGCAGAGGCGAAGAAGGGCTTCATGCGCCGGATGTTCCCCTTCCTCCTCGCCGTCAACGCCTTCGTCGGCGGTCAGCACCCCATCCCGATCTCGCTCCCCTCCTGCTATACTGCCAGTGGATTCCATCTTCTTCTCTCGGAGAGATCCAAGATGCCGGCCATGGCGGTCTCCCACTGTTGCAATCTATATTTCCCCCATGGCCATGGGGTTCGCTTGTTTCTTTGGTTTATTATTATTAATCACTCTTCACCATCTCACACCCCCTGCTTGGCAACCTGCAGCCTACATGCTCGTCAGGACCTACTACAAGGACTCCCCGGCCAAGACCGCCGACGCTGCCTCTGCAACTGCCGCGGCGTCCACCGCCGTCGAGTCCCAGGAGCCTGTTGCCGCCGTCGCGCCCGTCAAGCCGGTGCTTCCGCCGATCCCCGAGGACGAGCAGCGCCGGGTCTACAAGTGGATGCTGGAGGAGAAGCGCAAGGTGAAGCCGCGCGACGCCGCAGAGAAGAAGAGGCTTGACGACGAGAAGGCCCTGCTCAAGCAGATCATCCGCGCCGACACCCTCCCGGTGCTCTGAAACGAGAGAGCCTCACCACACCACCACCAGACTGGACTGCTCTGCTGTTGGAATAATTAAGCTGGCACTGCCTGATTGATGGTTTGATTGGACTTAGTTAGTTGATTGTGTCGTGTGCTACTCTTATTTTTATCCTCTTATAAGGTACTCCTAGTTTGATGCCGAGGGGTCGTCCATCTCGAGCTGCTTTGTTTATATTTATTTATTTATGTGGATGCAGGCAGATTGGTCTTGTTGCTTGTGTTGCCCTGTGCTTCTTCAAGATAAGGATTTGGTTCGTCTCAAACAAGATAGTCCAACTCAATTGTTTTCTGTGGATGTGGATGTGGATGCAAACTCATTCTTTGTAGCGAGCTTGAGGGTTTATCCTTCCTTTACTTTTCTCTATTCTGTCTTCTTATTACAGTGATGTGCGGCCAAGCCTATATATTTCCACGCCAGCAAAATTAAAATACAATGCACTCTTGCTGAAACTTTCAGCACAAAAACTAAGAAACTGCAGCTGGCCCGGGGTACAATTTCGTTCATTCAGTTAAATAACTGCAGCCCGGTGCAAGTGTGGTCAGTGTCTATATGAGTGTGAGTGTAGGTCTGTGATAGCAACATCAGGAGCCAAAATTGAGCTCCTCCAGTGGCCCCAGGAGGCCTTGCTGGTGGTTACAGATAGCCACACATCCAAGCTGCCCTGAATATCATCCACTAGCTCGGCTGCTGCTCTCCTTAAGGCTCAAGATCAGAATTGGAGGGCTTCTGGTGCAGCACCAGGCAGTCGCTCAGCAAGGATGCCGGGCAGCATCCGAATCTCAGGCAAGTCATCCCCCCTCTCTCTTACGATTTGCAATACTTCCATTCAAAACTCCAATATGAATCAAATAACATATTCTTGTGCTGGAGGCGAGAACTGACGGTGTTCGTTTCTGCTTTTGCTGTGCAGACATTCAGCCACGGGTCACCGCACCACTCTTCTTGCAAGGTTTGTTGGTGTCTTCTGATTTCACTCTACTTTTTCCCTTGCTTCACACTTCCTGTTTGCTAATGTCGTGTCATTTGGATGCAGTTAATGCAGGGAAAAAAGAGTACAGCGGAGACATAGGGCAGCATGGATTCTCCCTGTAAGCCCATTCCCATATCGCCTTCGCTGGTTTTTACTTGCGTTTGACCTTTCTAATTCCACAAAATGCCCATCGAGAATGTATCTCACACCAAGATGATATATTTGCAGTCCTGTTACATCGATTCGTGATAGCATGGTGATGATGCTGTACAATGCAGACAAGGAATTGGTATCCAAGACAGGTTTATTTACTGTTGGTTCATTAAGCCTTTCTTCTGTTTATCATCTGCACACCTGTCAATTAACGTGCGTCGCGATTTTCTGTAAACCATCAGAGGTGAAGACAAAGTTGATTGTTGAGTTGGGAACCATGGATGCTGTTTTTACTCTTGATAGTGGAGGGACAATTATTCTCCAGTTGCAGTTTTTTCTCAGCGATGAAGATCGCAAGCGCATCCAAGAGATGGTGAGATGCTTCTTTTATGGTTTATTATGCTGTTTCCATGAAAGCTTGAAAATATATTTTTCTTGAAAGGTTCAGTTTAAGTTAAAATATAAATTATATGTGTTTCTACTGTTTCTTTTTATTCAGAGGAACTCTGTGATGAAAAGAAAGCAGCAAGAGCTGCTTGGGAATGGCGATGAACTTTATTTCCAAGGTAATTTGCTATAAATTATTATTTTAAACGCACATTTGGAATTCCATGGAACAAATTGAGCATTAGGTGTGTCTGTGTGTGTGCTCCCTGAATGAAAGGTTCAGAAAAATTAGTCACCAGTTAAAATGCAGTTGATATGAACACCATGCAGGAGCTCTGTTTCTTACAAATGGCTTTCAAATTTTATCAGAAGATGGCCCACTGCCTAAAGAGCATGCAGAAGATATCCCCGGCATCCCAAGCAAAGATGATCTGAAAAAGAGGGTCGTCTTCTCCGAAACAAGTGTAGATTCTGACATGGTGGCTTCTAAGGACCCACCGTTGCAAATTGGTGGTACTACTTCGATGCTCGAAGGTCCCATCGACGTCGATTCCAAGAAAGGACAGGGTAAACCAAAGAGTAGATCAAGCAGCGCGGTGAAGAAGATGATAAGTGCCTTCGAAAGCAGCTCCCCACAGGTTCAGAACCCGTCCCTATACAGAGAAATGATCGCCTTGTTGCCTAAATTCTGAAAGTGCAGATAATATTACAGCGACTTCTCAAGTTTGCATGGCCTGCAGGGTCTGCCTTCGGTGCCAAGGATCAGATCAGAGAGCTCGTTGGAAGAGATGCCGTCGGTTTCTTGTTCAGAGACTTCCACCAACCCTTCACGCAAGCCTCCTACTCCTGGTGCATCAGTGGACGCTCCAGGCCGCACCCAGACAGGTCCCAGGCCAGGGAAGCAAGCCATGATCATTGGCAACAAGAAACCAAGCACATCTTTTGGAAAGACCGGCCCGTTAAACACACAAGAAAGCCGGAGACGGAGCTCCAGGCAGAGCGCAGGAGCGAGCGACATGATTCGCCCGGAGAAGCGGTCAGCGGAAAAGCGTCGGCGTCGCTCCATCGGCACCTACTCATCGGAGCAGCAGGTGAACCCTTGTGGTGCGACGTCTATCGTCACGTGGATCAACCATCCGCACGTCTGCATCACCACTGCGAGCAGGCAGCTGAAAGGCATTGTTGACGTCGAGCACCTGAATTTCGTGGAGAACTTGGGACAGGTATGAAAGCTAAACTGGTGTGATACTTAGCTACATGCATGTTGGTGCTTTATTGCTTGTAGCTTCTCCTTGCTACTTGATTCGTCCTGATATGCACTGTCATGAACTTGTGGAGCAGGGCGCAGGTGACGGCGCGGCGCGGTGTCCTGACGGTTCCCCGGTGCTGAATGGGTGGTTGATTAACCAGGTAAGTATACACTTACTGCATTGATCTCTCCTCTCGCTGTCGCCAAGGCTCGTTTATTGAGAGTTTACCAGTGATATAACCTGGTAATGAAATGGCAATGCAGGGTGTGCGTGGTGTGATAGTGATCATAGCCTGCGGAGCTGTGTTTTTCAACAACAGGTGAAGAAGAGGACGAGTGCAGCTGATAACTTGTAACTAATACGTATCAGAAGCTGCGACCGATGAGGCATTGAGATGCAGTGCAATTTGTTTGTGTCAATGGCTTGCTGTTGCTTCATACTCCACCATGATGACTCGCAGTTCATGTCAGAAGCTGCGATGAGACGAGTGTAGAGTATCATATGTGTAAATCATTCTGGGATGATGATGAACTGTCGGGTTCTAGCGCGGCCTTCTGCCACCGCGTCCCTTTGGCCGTATGCCGTGCTTTGGGATGTCTGTCCAGTATTTGGACTTTGTGGTCAGCTCGGATGGTCCCGAGTCGCCTCGGTTGGTGCAAAAGACGGGGAGCTCTGAAACGAGGGAGGCTCACCACCACCAGACTGGACTGCTGCAGAATAATGAAGTTATCACTGCTTGATTGATGGTTCCTCTCTGCTAAGAGAATGGCTTGATTGGACTCTTTAGTTAGTGCGATTGTGTCGTACGTGTGCTACTGTTATTACCATCTTATAAGTTAGTGAGAGGCCCATCTCGAGCTGTTTTATTTATGTGGATTCCTTGCTTTTGTTGCTCTATGCTTCTTCGAGATAAGGATTTGGTTTGTCTCAAGCAAGATGGTCAACTGATTGATTGATTGATTCATTCATGTGTCACAAGTCTTTTGTTGTTGTCTCTGGATGCAAACTACTAAGTAGTAGTTCTCTGAAGCTTGAGTTGTTTCCTGTGGGGTTCATATGATTCAGCATTCACACATTTATTTTCCTTTATATAGTTTTCTCTGCTCGGTGTTCTTACAGTGATGTGCCAGCCCAGCCTATCTATTCCCATGTCACCAAAATGTAAGTCCAATGCAGCATTGCTGAAACTTTGAGTACACAAAAGAGAGATAGAGAGAGCTACTGCAACAATTTCAGAATTGGAGGGCTTCAGTGCACCGCAGAGCAGGCACTCAATTGATGCCAGGCAGCATCCGAGTCTCAGGCGAGTCATCCCTCTCTTACGATTGATTTCTACTACTTTATTTCAAAAAGTTGGAACAGAGTATCATACTGTTGTACTGGAAGCAACAACTGACAGTGTCTGTTTCTGTTTTTACTCTTCAGACATTCAACCGCCGGTCAGCTTGTCCTGCGTGGTGCTCGTATGATGCCTGGTGCTCATGGTGTTGGAATGATGACAGGGGTAAGTCGAGGTATGCCTGCAGTCAGGGCAGGCTTTCCAAGAGCTGGTTCCCCAGGAATGCTGAATATGGCATCGACAGGAAACATGCCACTCAAAACTGTGCAAGGAGTGCCAAATGCCATGTCTCCCGCTGGAAATTCTATGATGAGGCCACGCGATCCTATGCAGATGTTTCGTGTGAGTTTTCTTTTCTCTTTCATATTATTGAAACATCTAAATTCTTTTACTTTCATGCATAAACAGTTTGCAAAAGCACATGCTTTTTATCTATTGGTCAGCACTCACGAGGAGAAGAAATTGGAATACCTGAAAACTGGCAGTAATTCCTAAGATTTAACTTGTGTCTTCACAATTATTTCCAGTTGCTCCTGCCCGATGCAGCATGGACGCTGCATGACTTTTTCGTTCAATCCACGCATCGTGATTCAAAGATTACGACTGTCCACTACTAAAACAGGGTCTAATTAGTACTCATTCTACCCACCAGCACGACTGTCGACTACTAAAACAGGGTCTATTAAGTAGTCGTGCAACAACTTTGACATTAGATGGTTAAAGTGACTCTGTTGTCCAATCTTTTTTTTAGAAGATAAGGGCCGCGCCCCTGTTCCATTCCATATCAGAAAACGAAACAATAGTTCCAGACCGATTACAGGCAAACGCACACGATGAGCAGCAGACGTACTGTCACAGTTGCTTACCGTCGCCACATAGCTACAGGCAACGCAAATCTAAACACAACTAGACAGAGTGAAGTCACATCCAGGGCCCAAACTGGTCACACAAGTCTGCATTACATTGCCCGAAACGCCGGACATGAATTTTTGAAGGATGTCGCTGCAGGTTTTGTGGCTTCAGAATGTGTCCACCCGCCTCAGCCAGGATCTGGCCACAACAGAAGAGGGGGGCTTCTCGCTATCATCTCCAGTTCTTTCGAGGCCCACACCAGCTTGTCCCTGACATGACCTGAGGAAAGGCAGTCCCACGTAGATAGATTCGACGTGGTTTTCCGCTAGATAGCCTGCAAACCAGGCCAACAAACACAATTGAAAACCATGTCATTGCGAGTTTTCCAGAGAGCCCATAGACCAGCTGCATGAATGACGTTAACCGCAGAAAATCCATCTCCTCTGTGCCAATAGGATGAGATGGACATCATATTAATGTCACCTCTAACTCCTCTCAGTCTACAGATAGCTTTCCAGAACTCAGTTGCAACAACACAATCAAAAAATGAATGGAAACAGGATTCTAGCTCAGAGCAAAAAACACAAGTAAGGTCTCCCACTTCCTGTCTCTTACTCAAATTGTCCCTAGTTAGCAATTTATTATTGACTAATAGCCATAGAAAGATCTGAATCCTAGGGGGAATCTTGATAGTCCAAACAGCAGGGGAGCCAACTCAGCTGGCAGCACCCCTCTAAAATTAACAAATTTATAGAATGATTTTACAGTGTAAACCCCTTTGGAATTCATATTCCAGACCAGGGAATCCTCTTGATCCTTGAACTAGATAGAGTTAACAATTTATAGTCCAATCTTCACTAAAGCTTAAACTATTAAACTTCACATTGTGGGAAATTAATTTAATTTCCTCAACCTCAATCTGGATTAATGTGATCCAAAAGAGTTCTGATGGGATACTTTCTTTCTTTCTTTCTGCCTGGTCAGCAGCATATGGTGAAGCCGGAGCTCCACTTGCAGGTTTCACAGGGAAATAGTCAAGCTGCCTATTTCAGCAGCATGAATCCATCATTCTCCAAGGCTGCAGCTCCTTCACCTCTTCAGCAAACCCGAAGGAACCGGCCATCCAAGCCCACAGAAGCAGCCATATGCTACTATGGCTATGCAATTGGCTAAGGACAGACAATTTCAACACGGTTTGGCGTCTCAAGATTACAACAATCTTCCTGTAGCAGGTGTGGTACCCGGTGTGCAGAACGGATCGCAGATTCAGCAGCAGCACCATGCATCTCCGGTCACTTCAACCCCTTCTTCGGCTTCACTGCATCAGAAGCAGCAGTCTGCGCAAAGTCCACCAGATAGCTGTGCACTTGCCAATCAATCTGCCAATGCTACAGAACCTAAGCAGAAGAAACGGCAGGGTCAACAGCAGCGTAGACAAAACAAACAACAGAGGAATCAAGCTAGTCAACAGAGCTAGGCTTATCAAGAGTTTAGGACCAGGAATCAAGCTAGGCTTATGAAGAGCTAGGTTGATACCTCAGGCTCCTCCAGCCGGCGCCTCTCCAACCAGTGCTGTTCCTACGGCTTCCAAGAAACAATTTCCTGACAAAAAATTCGACGCAACATGGCCATGGTAATAAAGCGCCGATTTCAGCAACACCTCAGCCTGGGATTCAACATAAGCTATATACCTCGGTTGATAAGCCTTGTCAAGTTGAGGTTTATGTGAACGGTCGAACAACTAACACTGAATTCAGAGATGAAAAGTAGCGCTCAAAGAGGGGAAATTGCTGGGGTTTTAGCAACTTGGAGATGCGCATGTAGAGGCCAGCCGGAACACGGTGGCTAGGGTTTCAACCCAGTACAGGAATGGATGCCTCTCGAGGCCCGGGGTCTTGGCTCTTATAGCCATCACATCACCACTAAAGCAGTAAAGCATAAAGAAGGGTACAAGCTGCAATGGGAATTTAAATTGCGACGCGCGGATTAGTCTTGTCTGTTCGATCGCAGATCAATGTCGACAGCATCGTCTTCTCGGTGCGAAACGGCAAGTGTTGATGGATGGCGGATGGACGGCTGAGGAATGCTGCGATAACTGAACAGTCCGTCAGAAAACTGAATAAAACGACACTTGACATCTTCAGAGTTGAGGGGTGCCAAATGAGGTGGCAGATATCGATAACCGTGGCTTGATGCAGGTTCCTCCTGCAGGTCACACCGTTTCTTGCTTCACAACCGCCCCCACTCCATTCCAAGTTCCCGGCGGCGACTGCGCATCCCCGGCAGATCAATCCAGCACAGAACAGCATCGAGAGAATGACGATGCAACCTCTAAGGATGGACGCACAAGTTGACCAAGTGCAGCACACCCAGGTGATACCAGCTACACCTATATCTCCTACAGTAGTACAGATGCAGGCAGTCCTGTGCACGGCCAAGAGGTCGGCAGTTCGTGCCACCAGCAACAGCTGTCTAGGCCGCATCTGCAGCCTGCATCATTAGCAGCAGCAGAGAGCAGTTGTTCCAGGCAGGACGTATGCTCCCCCAAATCTTTCCAGGCAGAACTTAAAAACCGCACCAAAGCTAGCAGCTCATTGTCTGTGGATGCAAACCAGTTCTCTGAAGTTTGAGTTGTTTCCTGTGGGGAACATAAAGTAGCTTGTCGTGGTAACCAAGATAATCATGCGATAAGTCTCTGCATGTCTGAAAACAATGCAACAGAGAACTTGTTTATGAGCTTTGCAGACTTGTAGCGATTGGCTGCTCCAGTTTTTTGTATATAAAATAGTTCTCTGTTATGTCAAGGTTATGTTTATTGCTACTTTTCGAGTTAGTAGTTGCCTGCTTAGAAAATATTCCCTTGGTTAAGTAAATGGAAGTACTTTCTTTTCATGAAAATCCGCTCATATCATTTTCACACACCTATTTGAAACACTTGTACATTTTTTTGGGACTTCACGACCGTCGATTACTAAAGCAGGGCCTATTTCATGCGGCTTCGACATTAGATGGTTAATAGTGACTCTGTAGTCCATTCTTAATATAACTAAGCAAACTATTAAGCTTAAGCTATTAAACTTGACAGTCGTGGAAAATTAATGGGATACTTTCTTTCTTTCTTTCAGCCTGGTCAGTCACAGGGAAACAGTCAAGCAGCCCATTTCAGCAGCATGAGTCCATCATTCCCCAAGGCCGCGGCTTCTTCACCTCTTGAGCAAGCCAGTGCTGTTCCCACGGCTTCCAAGAAACAAGTTCCTGACACAAATCTGATGCAACATGGGCAAGTATTTTTTGCTGGTAATAAAGCGTCGATTTCAGCAACACCTCAGCCTGGGAATCAACATAATTGAGCTACATACCTAACCTCGGTGCCTCAGCCTCCAAATATCGTAACCAAGGCTTGATACCGTCTTCACTGCACAACCATTGCATCCAGTTAATGATGATGATGCAAGAAAGCATCCAAACGAAGCGTGACTGTAGGATGGATGCACAGATCGACCACACCTATATCTCGCAGTTGAGAGCAGGCAGTTCCGGGCTTCCATCCATAAACCAGCAGAAGCATGAGGCATCATCAGTGCATGTGTCAGGCCCCATTCCTGATAACTCTGAAGAATTCGACAATTGGATCATCGGTTTCATAGACAAGAGCATTTATGAACCGAAACTACTACCCACACGATACTGTTGCACGATCTTTGCACGACGTGCTAATCCAGCGGCCAGTGCCTTTCTGAATCCTGTGCATGTCCGGCTGGATTTGAGTATCGTGCATGAATCGTCTGGCTCGTGTCGTGTGTATAGCACTGCTGTTTATGAACCTCAACTTGTTGCAGTGCAGCAAAGGGAAGCTGTGATTCTTACGCACCAGGTGGACTGCTGGAGCTGGACTGCACGGAGGCAGTGAACAAGTTACAAAGCAAAGCTTTAGATCGCTCTATCTACGACGCTACATTGGTGCAGGAGATTAAATGTCAGTTATCTGAATCTGCCGACTATCGATCGTGTAGTGTGGCCAATGTGTGTGCACACGTCGCAAAGGCTGGATGTAATGAACCAAGTAGTAATCCTCCAGATTTTACTGTACCTGTGCCAGGTAAAGACCGTGATGGGGTTTTAAGCCGCTGAATGTTGCCCGCCTTTTCTCGAAGAAAAGAGGAGATTACTCACTCATACTGGAACATGGTCACATGTATTATCCCAATAGGATCAGGATTCAGGATAGGTGGTGCTGATCTTCCTTCGTAGTAGCAAACAGCCCATGGCGTATTATTGTTTCACTGGCTGATGTTTTCCAAGGATCCATCCATAAATCTGCATAGTAAACTCTCCTTGAGGGCCAAAAAGTCGAAGTCCATGAGCTCTGCTCAATCTGGCTATGGCTAGGGACTCTGACGGTGGAGGGGCACACATTCAGAGCCAAACTGCTCTGGACAGATGCCAACGCTCTAGATTCTCTGGTTGATTGTAACTCGAGGTTTTTCCATTTGAAAAAAGAAGAAATGAAACAATTGTTGATGGGACTCAACTCATGGACTAGCAATCACAAAGAACAACATGTCTGGGAGCATGCGCTTACTTCCATGGTCTGCCGGCTGCTTATCATCTCTGAAGCTGCACGGGTGCAGCGACAGTGATTTGGCCGGAGATCGACCTTGATGATAGAAAGAAAGAGGTGTTTTTCACCTTGGAGAAAGTTTGATTTCCTCTTGCGAGGCCGAATGTATTGCCTGCCGCCAAGGTGTGTGGTACTGTGGTTTGGGAGATTGTTAGCTGATCTGATGGTGGGTTGATAATCAGTCTGCAAGTCAGCTAAGCTGCAGGAACCCTGTTGATCATGAGCGCAGCAAGCGTATTGACACGCGTTAGCACTTAGATCGAACAAGCTCGCCCGTTGCAGCGGAACGGAACACGTCAGTGCCTAGAATCAGCTTGCTGACATCCGGAGGAAGATGAAGTTCCAGGAGCTGCGGGAGCGCATGGGTGTTAAAAAGAGTCGTCACCAAAGCTCAACATGTTTAAGGAGGCGAGTGTAAGTGTTAAGCTCGTCGCGGTTCAGTTTCGTCAGAATCTTCACTAGTTTCAGTTTCGTTAGTTAAGTCTGTTGCTTCTTTTCTTTTTCGTCTAACAAGTTGATCGATCCTCGCTAAATGTCAATTTTTCGTCTGCTTGGCTGCTCAAGTTCGTTGCTAAGAAAGGGTGACTCTCTTGTCAGCTGCAGTATTACATTGGACAAAGAAAAGGCGAAATCTTGGGGGTCGACGATGGAGCAATTATGGACCCAATCCTTTGCCTCAATCTGAATTCTGAACTCGCAGTTTTTTTTGTTTTTTGTTTCGCATCACGAGAGAGTAATTCGGTACACTTTAATCTTGTATTTCTCAAGCTCTAGAATGGTATAATCTTGTAGTATGTTCATCTCCCAAGCTGCCATTGTGCGGTTGTTCCTGAAAAAGGATTCTCTTCAAGCATGCTTAGTTGCCGCTCCTCCTCAATCCACTCCAGGAACTTCAACGTGTTTCAGACTCTTTTTCCTTTTTTTGCGGGGGAGCCTTTTCAGTTTGGCAGCAATCGCACCGCTGCTGCTTCAGTTTGATTGAACTGCGAGTTCCAAGCAGCACCAACCAGATCGATGAAACCGCTCCAGAATTTCCACTTGTTCTGGTACCTCAACATTTTAGCTCTTGGAATATTAGTGGAAGCTTTGAAAATTCACTAACTGTCAGTAATAAAAGATAAATAGGGTTACTGTCTGAAACTGCTGTATGAGTGTGAGCTTAAAATTTCATTCATTCAGTTTAAACCTTGCAACCCGGTGTAACCTGTCAGTGTCTGTATGAGTGTGAGCGTACATTTTTGTGATAGCAACAGCTAGCAGGGGACAAAAATTAGCTCTTCCACTGGTCCAAGGAGGCCTTGCTAGTGGTTGTTACACACAGCCACACATCCAGGCTGCCTTCAACAACATCCACAAAGCCCAGGCTGCCTTCCCCACTCTCCAAGATCAGAATTGGGAGAGGGCTTCTACGCACCACCAAACCATGCCGGGCAGCATCCGAGTCTCAGGCAAGTTTATCCCTCTCTCTTATGATCCGCAAATATTTATTTATTCTTCTTCCTGTAAAAATATACGAACAAAACATAATGCTCTCCTCTTATAATGAATGAAAAGCAGCGTCGCTGCTGCGTCTCGTCAAAAAGAAAAAGAGATCATACTGCTCTATCTTTTGCTGTGCAGACATTCAGCCACCGGTCGCCGCTCCACTCTTCTTGCAAGGTTGGCTGCTGCCTTCTGATTCCACTCTACTTTTCCTGTTTCTTCGTTTTCTGTTGGCTAATGTTATCATTCGTATGTAAGCATCGTTTTTTGGATGCAGTTAACCTCGGGAAAAAAGATTACAGCGGATATATAGGACAAGATGGCTTCTCTTTGTAAGCCCATTTCCGTACCGCCTGCACTGATTTCTATTCTCTGTTCACCTCTCCATTTCCACAAAATGTGTGTCGAGGCTGCGCTTATTGTGCCCCCAAGGAAAACTTTAAATCTATCTGACACCAAAAATATTATATATGTGCAGTCCAGTTACATCACTTCGTGATAGCATGGTGTTGTCGCTGTACGATGCAGACAAGGAATTGGTATCCAAAACAGGTTTTTTCTGTTAGTACGATGCAGACAAGCCTATCTTATACCCCCTCCATTCCTTAATATAAGTCATTTAAGAGATTTCACTATAGAGTACATACGGAACAAAATGATTGAGCCTATACTCTAAAAGGCATCTATATACATCTGAATGTAGTCTCTATAGTGGAATCTCTAGAAGGACTTGTATTTTGGAACGGAGGGAGTATTTATCATGAGCACCCCTACAAGTTGATAATGTGCATTATGGTTTAATGTAAATCACAACAGAATTGAAGACAAGGTCGATTGTCGAGCAGGGGAGTACGGATGTTGTGTTTAGCCTTGATAGTGGAGGGCAAATTGTTCTCCAATTGCAGTTCTTGCTCAGTGATGAAGATCGCAAACGCATCCAAGAAATGGTAACATACCAATTTTATGGTTCATGCTGTTTCCATGAAAGCTCAAAAAACATCTTGATTGAAAGGTTCATCTTAAGTTAAGGTATACTACTCATGTTTATACTATGTCCTTTTATTCAGAGGAACTCTGCGATGAAAAGAAAGCAGCAAGAGCTGTTTGGGAATGGCGACGAACTTTCTTTCCAAGGTAATAATATTCAGTTTGTGTTGCACTGCAAGCACACATTGGAGTTCCATGGAACAAACTGTAAGCATTAGGGTGTGTGTCTGTGTCAGTTTGCCCCCTAAACAAAAGGTTCAGAACATACACATTCATGCTTTAGTATTTCTTAAATTCCTGTCTCTGCATTCTGAATGCTGGTTTATGAAATCAGTTAATGACGAAATATTCAGTTGACATGACCAACATGTGGGACTTTGCTTTCTTTTTCGAATTCTACTAGACAACACACCACCTAAAGAGCAGGCAGCAGAGATCTCCGACATCACAAGCACAGAAGACCGACTCATGCTCCGGAAGAGCATGTCGATGGATGATCTGAAAGGGAAGGCTGTCTTTTCCGAAATAAGCATAGATACGAATATGGCGTCTCCAAAGAACCCGCCGTTGCAAACTTCGACGCCCGAAGGCCCCATTGACATAAAGGGTCTACCGCCGAAAAGTGACATTGGCTCTAAGAGAGGGCAGGGTGAACTGGAGAGCAGGTCGAGCAGCGCGGTGAAGAAGATGATCAGTGCCTTCGAGAGCAGCTCTCTGCAGGTTCTTCCGAACCTGAACCCACCTTTATACAGTGAAAATATTGGTGTCTCTGTTGAATAATTTCCGGCTCTCACGTTATGGGAAATGAAACTTTGATTCTATCATGGCTTCCAGGGACCGCCTTCGGTGCCAAGGATCAAGTCGGAAGGGTCGTTGGAAGGGATGCTATCGGCTTCCACCAATCCTCCAGACAAGTCATCTGGCAAAGTGACCGTTACTTCTGGTGATATAGGTTCCGAGTCGCGGTTAGGAAGGCACATCATCAACAAGAAACCAAGCGCGTCTAGACAGGGCGATTTGTTGAATGCTCAGGAGAGCAGAAGACGGGGTTCCAGCAGGCGCGACAGAGCAGCCAAGACGAGCATGGGAGAGAATGCAGAAAAGCAAAATCATCATCGTCGCTCCATCGCTCCAATGCGTTCGGGGGTGACATCTAGCATCGCCTGGACTGGCCACCCCCACATCTGCATCACCACCGGGAGCAGGCAGCTGAAAGACCTCGTCGGGCTTGAGCACCTGAATTCGATGAAGAACATAGAGCAGAGCGCAAGGGAAGAAGACACCAAACAAGTGCGAAAACTCAGATAATTAGTTAGTCGTGTTAAACTGTTGGTGCCTGCTTCATCCTGATTGACTGATATCATCAACTCGCGGGCAGGGCACGAGCAACGACGACGCGGTGGGCTCCAAGCGGCGGCGATTTTACGGGTTCCCTGAACTAAATGGGTGGCTGATCAACCAGGCGAGCGTTTGACCGCTTCCCTCTTTATCTGTGTGGCATTGATTTGAATTGCTAATCTAATTTGCGAAATGCCGATGGGGATGCAGGGGGTGCGCGGCGTGATCGTCATCATAGCCTGCGGCGCGGTGTTCCTCAACAACAGGTGAAGGAAGGAAGAAGAGGACTTGATACAAGAAGTTGCGGTCGATGAGATTTTCCTCTAGTTAACACTTGTTTGCTGGGAATGCACCGAAGAGTTTTTCTTTCTTTGGGCAATGAAAAAAGAGATTAGGGAGTGAAAGGTATGTAAAGACAACATGATTCTAGAGTAACTCTCTAACACACCCACGAGTGCCTCATTATCAAGGCTCTCAAGCACACAGTTTCAATCATTGTTGCTGAAACTTTTGTTTTCACGCGACCGTATTGTGCCAAATAAGTGATCATGTATAAGGTTTCACGATGGCTTAATTTTGGGTACCATGGACCAATATATTTATCTATTTTGAACTCTTGTGATCAGCACCCGTACGTTTTACCACATGCACACACATCCAAGAGAAAGTTGAATAATATTCGATATAGCGTTGTGTGAGATGTGGGTGGAAGTATATACATACATGCATACATACATACATACAATATAATAAAATAGGTCTGTCTAGATGTGAAATAATACCTCACACCTAACGTGACATCATCTTAGTTGATTTTTTAGCACTTATTTGTTGCTTTTTATTTGTTTGTCGTTTTTCAATTTTTGTTGTTGTCCAGCTCACCGTAACTTTTGTTTTTTGAGAATCACCCAACATCTATATCTATATCTGTACCAATATAAAAAGATCCAAAGGAGCAGATTCAACAAATCTTGGCCATCAGTTCATGCTAATCTAACAGCCCACATCGCTCCAATGGCGAGCACCTCGACACGTTTAGTGCTTTAATCATAGCCCTTAATCTTTAGTTATCGAAGGATGGGTCAAAGTGAACTCCGATGGAGCGACGGCTAAAGGGGGGAGGAAAGCTGGCAGCGGAGCTGTGATTAGGGATAACATGGGTGCTTTCAGAGCAGGTATGTGAAGGAAATATGCCCTAGAGGCAATAATAAAGTTATTATTTATTTCCTTATATCATGATAAATGTTTATTATTCATGCTAGAATTGTATTAACCGGAAACATAATACATGTGTGAATACATAGACAAACAGAGTGTCACTAGTATGCCTCTACTTGACTAGCTCGTTAATCAAAGATGGTTATGTTTCCTAACCATAAACAAAGAGTTGTTATTTGATTAACGAGATCACATCATTAGGTGAATGATCTGATTGACATGACCCATTCCATTAGCTTAGCACTCGATCGTTTAGTATGTTGCTATTGCTTTCTTCATGACTTATACATGTTCCTATGACTATGAGATTATGCAACTCCCGTTTGCCGGAGGAACACTTTGTGTGCTACCAAACGTCACAACGTAAATGGGTGATTATAAAGGTGCTCTACAGGTGTCTCCAAAGGTACATGTTGGGTTGGCGTATTTCGAGATTAGGATTTGTCACTCCGATTGTCGGAGAGGTATCTCTGGGCCCTCTCGGTAATGCACATCACATAACCTTGCAAGAATTACAACTAA